>NC_069373.1:65959204-66264318 GCF_021730395.1 Mercenaria mercenaria
AGACGGAGCTTAACCTCTAAACAAGTGTAAACAGCCTAAGTCGGACAAAATGAAATAATAAAATAACACAGAACACTGCGAATCAACACCACATGACAAGTATTAAATATCAAATACTTGATAATAATAAGCTACTATTTCTGCAGAATATGAAGCGATTTCGGTCCGCCTAAACATAGATTTAGTTACCCGGTGCATAGGCCTACGTACAAACATCCAAGATAGTTGACAACTATCAAAATTTCAACTGACGTCAACTTTTATCAAGCTTTACAAAGTCAACAATGGACATTACATGAAAACATCGATTTAATTTAATACAGCAGATAATTTTTGATTGAACTGTTAAATAACTCAGGCTGATATTGCTTACTTTTATAAAGAATCCCTGCGAAAGCTACAATTACAGTTTCACTAACTGAAACAACCGCATGACATGAGTAGAGTTCTAATATTTTGAAATATAATTTAGTAAACAACAATTTAACAATGCGACTGGTTGGAAACGTTGCAGAACAATGAACGGTGATTTAAAAGTAGCTGACAGATAGCCTGTAAATTTTAACATCAAAAATAAAAAAACTACTGATAGGCTGTAAAAGCAATACAAAACTAGAGCTATCACTAAAGGTGATGAATGTATCCCCCGCATGCACTGACACAGTACATTGCAATTTGATGCACACAAGATTGCATAATTATGTGGACTGTATGTATATAGACTGTATGTGTACAGTATAGTAACAAAAAACAAAGTCCCATAACTATGCAGAATATTTATCTAAAAGAATGTAACATGCACCATGCACAACTAGGGTTGGTACTGATCACTTGTGTGAAGTTTCATTAAATTGTGTGTAAGGGTTTGGTAGATTAGGCACGCACAAGATTGCATATGCAGACTGTATGCACATAGTATGTTAACAAGAAACAAAGTCCCATAACTCTGCAATTTTTGTCGCTGAAAGAACCTAACATGCCCCATGCACAACTACTGTTGTTACTGATCACTTGTGTGAAGTTTCATTAAATTGTGTCAAGGGGATGAGGAGAGATGGTGCGCACAAGATTGTGTCTATGTATATAGTATAGTAACAAAAAAACAAAGTCCCATAACTCTGCAATTTTTTTTCTAAAAGAACCTAACATGCCCCATGCACAACTACTGTTGGTACTGATCACTTGTGTGAAGTTTTATTAAATTGTGTCAAGGGGATGAGGAGAGATGGTGCGCACAAGATTGTGTCTATGTATATAGTATAGTAACAAAAAAACAAAGTCCCATAACTCTGCAATTTTTTTTTCTAAAAGAACCTAACATGCCCCATGCACAACTACTGTTGGTACTGATCACTTGTGTGAAGTTTCATTAAATTCTGTCAAGGGGATAAGGAGAGATGGTGCGCACAAGATTGCGTCTACGGACAGACGGACAGACAGACAACCTGAAACTAGTATACCCACCCTTACAACTTTGTTGTCGGGGGTACAACAAGATCGTGAGGCATCATGCCTCATAGTATTCTATACGTTATAGGACAAATAGGTTATTTGGCCACTAGACGCGTTTGTTGGTATGTTCTAAATGTGAATGTACGGTACTTACGAGAACATATGTATTATGTATTGTGTATTGCATTGACTATGATTGACCACACATTGACTGTCTTTTAACCTTTGTTTTCAGAATGTGTTGCTGTAACACTAAACGGTTGTAATAAACTAGATACAGTTGAGTTCGACCTTAGTCATGTATCATTATAAACCAATTACACAAGTGGACTCATTGACCCTTACGGCCTCGGACTATTATTACTATAGCACCGATCCAACCCGTAACAGCTAGTGCCCAACATGGGCTGTAATGAAATGACAAGCATTGAATTATGAAATGTGATGTTTTAATAAAACTGTTTTCTATGAGATTTTAAATAAAAACCGTGTTATTTTTTATATCTAAATTCGAGGTCGCATTTCAAACAAGGAGAGTAGAGATTACAAGTAAAGCAAATAGAGAAGCATGTTTTGCATATAAATTTGACATGTTGGTAGAGTATTTCTCATACATGCTATGAGTTAGAAACTACAGTGTTGTAGTTATATACTTATAGACTTAGGTATGGACAGACCTGAGACTTATAAGACAAATGACGAGACGTCATTTATCAGGCCAGGGAAGTATGTAACACGGTCAGTTTTCTATTAAAATCTTAGATTTTATAAGGGAGGCAACTCCGTCAACCTTGCCCACCTTGCATCCAACCTGTCAAGAGTTACCTGTTTTACCGCGGTTTTGTGATTTTTCAATTGACCTGTGACCTCTTTGAAAAAACTGGTCAGTCAGCTATTTTACTCTTAGTTGTAGAGATGTGTTTTTACCTGTGGTCAGAAAATGTATTTCCAATTGTTTGTAATGTCCTGTTGTTGCTTATTGATTGATTTATAGTACAAGGTATTAAGTCTTTGTATTAGTAGTAACTTTAGAATTGTGAATCTCATGATTTATTTAAAAAGTGAGTTTTAGAATGAGACTATTTCTGCAACCACATTTCTCTCTTTTATTCACTGCTAACATTTAATGCAGTATCAAGTAACAGTCACTGGTGTGAATGAAATCTGTGTGAGATTTGTGAAGTTACAGATCATTCATCAGTTATTTTGTGGCGCGTCTTTAAAGTACTTCCGCAAATTGAAATTAGAAATTCAAGTGAAAAATCAGAATCCTCGAAACAGCTTTCGAAATTTAAGGACACAAAAAATATATGATAAAAGTTGAAAAGATATATCTGTAGGTAAACTTGCGAGCATGAAAGCTACGCTGAACCCTATCTCCACAGTGCTTTGGAAGAAAATGAGTGAACATTTTTGGTGTAAAATTTTGGTATCGTATGCAACCTAAATTGCTTAAAAATATTTATTTTCAAATCAAAGAAATGCCAAAATAGTGCACACGAGCGTTACTTTTTCAAGAAAATGTCGTTAAACATTCTAATGCGCAAAACACGTGCACAGTTTTTCTAAAATATTTCTTCGCCATGTTTATTTCAAGGAATTAAATATATGATTGTTCTTTTACCTCAGATTTCCTTACTGAAATATATATGCCTCCTTATTCATGGTTAGAGATATCCATTTAGTATAGTTTTGCACTGTCCGATCTCCTTAATCTGTTACCGATCCTTTATTTAAATAATAAACGCAATGTGTAATGATAGTTTTTCGCTTTACACACCTCTCTTGGACAAGAAAGCCGTTCCACTTAAAATTTGTAAGCATCTGCTGGCAAAATATTAATGAAAGATCGGAACTTTTTCTAAAATAAAGTTAATTTCAATCATTTTCGAAAACTGGAAATATTGCACATTGTGTTGAATTTATAAATAAAACAAAAGGAACCCAAAATTAACCATTTTAGAACTTTTCCGGGAACTATACGTTTCAGCCGAACAACGCATTTCAAGATGACACAAAACTGATTTCTCTTTGTAAACAATGTCAAAGTGCACCTGAGGGACACTGCTCAAAAAGTAAAAGTGCTTACTTGTTTCAGTTTTACGTCCTGTAGAAAACAAGCAACTTTCAACTTTAAATGCATATATGTTCTATAATTATTCCAATATCAAAAACCGTCCTATCTTTTCCTTGAGAAATTAAACGAAGCAAATTTAACTATTTGTTTACACTTCAACCATGTGGAATTAAAGGCATGTATTATCACGAGACTCCCGTGCATTTTGAACCTCGTAATAGACTGAAATTACTTTAAAGTATGGTGTCTCAGTTGAGCCAGTTATTTGTTAATTTCAGAGAACATACATTAAAGAAGTGTTTATGAGATTATGCATGTGTACGAATATTTACTAGTCTACTTTATATTAACGACGATAGAAAACAAGTGTGCACTCGGCAAATAGTAAGTCTATTATTTTCAGTTGTATATTGAACACTGATCCCAATGTTCGTAATTTTCAGATGAAGAACTCGTTATCCTTAGTTTCGTAGACAGTGTTAGTACTGGACCGCTGCATCCGCTGTCAACACCGCAGTAATGTAAGGTCAGTGTCCATTTCTATGCTTAACGAAGAACCAAGATACAGAAAAGTTACTTTTGAGATATTGCTGATTTTGATCATCAGGTTTTCGCGTGAAAAGTTCAACTGATTGCATTTTGTTTGTTTCGTAGTTATTTACAATTGTATACAGATTGTATTACCTCCTAACATATTTGGCTGTACATTTTTTCTGCGATTTATTCTCACTGTGTTTTTAATAACATGCTGCATAAATTCTCGTATTGTATAAAAAATCGATAGATCAAAATTGGTTAGTTTACGACGCATGAAACATCTAATAAGGAATCACTATACACATCGAACTTGTCCCGGACCAGTATGCGGAAATACAGTGGCCCAATGTTTCAAGATTGTCTAAAAATATTTGCATATATCGTGATAAAGCAAATATTTCGATTGTTTTTATACTTTATAAATATACAATTACGTGTGTGTGAGAAAGTTACGTTAAGTAAATTCGGTAGTTACCGCAGAAAGTGCCGAAAATTCCATTTCCACCAAATTTTCCGTATGATAAACAGCGCGTAAGTACAAAAATTCCACTATAATAAATTAAACCTTTCTTAAACTTGCACAATCCCTGAAACGAATTTTGGATCGTTGCCAAATCTTGTTCACATAAAGTCTGAGACTTGTCTTTAGGGGCCTCCGTGGCCGAGTGGTTAAGGTCGCTGACTTCAAATCACTTGCCCTCATCGATGTGGGTTCAAGCCTCACTCGGGGCGTTGCATTCTTCAAGTGAGGAAACCATCCAGCTTGCTTACGGAAGGTCGGTGGTTCTACCGAGGTGCCCGCTCGTGATAAAATAATGCACGGAGGGGCACCTGGGGTCTTCCTCCACCATCAAAGCTGGAAAGTCGCCATATGACCTATAATTGTGTCGGTGCGACGTTAAACCCAACCAAAAAAGAAAAAGAGACTTGTCTTACAATTTTAGTTTGGTACACCATACATAGAAAAATCATTGTCCGCACATTGCACTACTTTTATATATGCTGAAAATAGCAATATGTACAAATATATTTTCGTTGTAATACATGAAGTGGTCAGAATTGAAAACAGATTTTGTAATAAGTTTAGTTCTATTCAGTAAAATATGCACTAATTGAAACTTTGAACTAACTTTTGCCATTCATGAATTTTTAATAAAGTACTTTGAAAGGATTTATAAATATAACCATAAATTTGGAAAAACACAGGTAAAATATCTGCTTTGTTTATTTCCAAATTTTAGTATTACTTTTTATACAGCTACTTTTACTTCAGGTCTTACAAACTGAGCTGTTTTGTGCTATGGAACAGCTGCATTTGAAAGCTTTCGTTCACTATATTTTCACACCTCAAATGAAGGTCACTCTAAATTCAAGATGGCGGAAGTACCTTAACGGTAAGTTCATCAGGATGTCTAATCATTCAAACGATTTACTGGTACAATTGCACGAATAAACATGCAATGATATCAGTTGACATTTCTATCTAAGTAGACGTGGATCCTTTGGAAGCAAACTCGGTTTGAATGGCAGACTCGTTTTGAATATCAGACTCGGTTTGAGTAGCAGACTCGTTTGAATGGCAGAACCAGTTTGAATGAGTATGTGAATGCATGGACATGTTACACAAAAACACTTTGAAAGATGGTGAGAAAAATTCTTGCAGAACCTAGATACTGATAAGGATAAGTATTTAACCCATATCATGCTTGACATAACTGATCTTGCCTTTCTGACCAATGCAGTCTGATCAAGATCTGCACTGCTCGTCATTCAGTCTGTATCTTTTTGGCAAGCACCCATTTTAGCAGTTGATAGTACTGTCCGAATTGAAAGATCATTATAGAACTTTAACAGGGTAAGGGTTAATACATGTATAGTAACGTTAAACTGAATCCGCATTTTACAAGCTGACGAGATGTGGTGCGTATGCAATATTTTCACAGATCAAGCTACCGCAATATATAAAACAAGATCACTAAAAATGTATAGTGGGCCTCCATGGCCGAGTGGTTAAGGTCGCTGACTTGCAAGCACTTGCCCCTCATCGATGTGGGTTCAGGCCTCATCGATTTGGGTTCGAGGCTCACTATGGGCGGTTCTTCATGTGAGGAAGCCATCTAGCTGGCTTACGGAAGGTCAATGGTTCTACCCAGGTGCCCGTTCGTGATGAAATATTGCGCCTGGGGTCTTCTCTACCATGTAAGCTGGAAAGTTGCCATATGACTTTATAATTGTGTCAATGCGACGTTAAAACCCAAACAAAATAAATAAATAAATAAAAAATATATACATTTTTCAATATTTTATTTCAAGCAAAAGCCGATGATGACGATTTTATTGATGCAGTATCTTATCAGTACAGAAAATCACTTGGATAACCTTTAATTTTGCACACATGCTAAAAACATGCAATTTCAACATAATAATAGTTAACATAAAACATGTAAAATACAACTACAAATGCCTATAGACGTACATAATATTTTTTCTCCAATAAGGAATGCTTAAATAAACAACTGTAGTGGTACATGTAAAACGTGTCTACTTATCAGCATTTTTATATGCTGAAAATTTATCATTTCTCACTTTCCATGTTTTAATTTGCTTTCAAATTTGAACGACATTTTCTAAAACACTCAAGAAACAGCGTAAGTATATTCAATGAATACATACTTATCTAACTTGCCGATTTCTATTACAGGTGAACCTTAGTATCTCAAATTCCAAGGGATCGAATGCTTTACTTGGGGATAACCGAAAACCGTCTTAAAATGATATTAAACGTAAGTGTTTTAGGGATGGGATTTTAAAAATGTATTCGAGATAGCCGTAATTTTGAGATATGCGAGTTCGAAATATTGAGTTTCAACTGTATCTTCATATGAAAGCCATTGTCCAGTCGATCATAGCACTGAAAATTGGATCACTACTTTTTTTTGAAAAGATATGACGGTTGGAAATCTTTTCATAAGTTTAAGCAACAATAAGTAAAAATTTCCTTGGTTCCTGTTGGAAAAAATTAAACAAATGCTGGTAAAATAAAGACCAACTAGTAAATTCGCGTCTTTGTTTTAAGTTGCCATGTACACAAATAAGTTCCGGTTATATCAAATATTTGTACATACATGCATTTTTCTAATTTATGCGGATTTTGAGCACTCCTTTACTGCCTTAAAGTCCCATAAGGCTTTTGATTTCATGTTTGAAACATAATGAAGCAGCTATTCAGATTGATGTTATGCATAATATATGGTTAGAACGTTACTACTTTCAATATTATAATTAACTTGTACAGTTGAATCACAAAGGGAGGTAATCATAAATTATGGATTTAATAATATTTTCTATTAAGTTAATCAATATTCAGAACTTTGGTAAATATATCCGAAAAATAGGATTTGATAAGAAATAGAGATACTTTATATTCAGAACAAAAACATGTGTCAGCCACATTATAAAAAGGTATTGTGAGCTTTTAAGTGATTTAAGAAGGTCTAGCCGACAGAATAAACATTAGAATAACGTTGCCTTCCCCTTCAACTAACAAAAGCTACTGCACTAAAACAAGAGTATGGCTTCTGCATAGTAGTAAAGCATTATGTAAATATTTACAGAACAAATTCAAATTCAGACGTAAACACACATTCAGATATAATCAATACATAGATATGTACGTTTTTCTTTAAGCAAAAATAATATGTACAGCGAGATCTGGAATTTTATAGATCACACACGGCGCTTGCCCGTCTCGCGCCAAATGCAGTATCCCAGATCAAACCCCTTTTATGATATACCTTCACCTTTTTGTTTGTTGGTTTTGTTACATCAAATATTAATGCCTGGTAAGCTCATATCATTTTGGTATCATTTGAATGTGTATTTTCTACTAAAAAAGAAAATAATAAATTAGGTGACAAATTAAGTTATTACAGTGTTAGATTTATCATTTCGCAGTCAAAACATGACTGTAGTGATTCGTGCATATTGTTTCATCTTGTTTACTAATTCTTGTTCAGCAACACAACTATTTCATATGATACCAAAAAACATGGGGTCACCAGGCATCGAAATTTTACCTATTTGTGGATCGGATACTTTAATTGCACTGGGACATGTTAGCATCCAGATCTAGTGAACGAGTGGGAGGGGAGGGGAGGGGGGTGGAATTATCTTAACCAGCACAGGAAACATATTGCAAGACTGATGCACCAAAGTTGTTGTTAAGAATTGTCTAATGTCGGCAAAGACTTTGGTGAACAATATATTCAATTTGTTTAATTTGTTTTAGTATTTTACACCATTTGTGATAGAATAGCGTTAACGCGTGTTCATTTCATGTCATGTTACAACATCTGTAGAATACCTCGGAAGACACTGGTAACCTCACCTTACTGTGCTCTGGCACCAACCATTTTCTCGGGATTCTGCAGATGTACAACACAAAAAAACAACAACAGTTATACACACAAAACTATGTGAAGCAACACGGACAATATTATTAAACCTTGTTAAAACCTAATTCACTCACTTTATGTTAAATACATTCTCGCATACCATAATGTCTACCGTGGTTCAGGGATTCGTCTCGGTATTTTGACGAACCTATGATGGATGAGAATGGCTATATGTACATTTCAGCCGTGCCATGAGAAAACCAACATAGTGGGTTTGCGACCAGCATGGATCCAGACTGCGCATGCGCTGGTCTGAATCCATGCTGGTCGCAAAGCCACTATGTTGGTTCACCCATGGCACGGCTCATTTCATGATTTGTTAGAACACTATATTTAAATATAAACTGTAAGAACGATACGGAATTTCAGTTAAGATACATGACGATTTTAATAAGGAAATGTACGAGTATTGCTGTTGCGGACATTGCGTTTGCTTAGTAATATGTACAGTCATACTTTCTCTTCCGAAATACTAACAAAATCATATGACACATGCCTTTTAAGATTTATGGTCGAAGTTATGAAGATATTAAACAAATTTACAGTCGAATCGTTCGTTTGAACTCGATGGTACAAGCAAAATTTGTTGGAGCAATAGATAGGTCCAGCCATCGAAAATGTACATTTTATAGGAATGTTGCTAGGACAGCCGATGAGTTCCAGTTATATATGAAATTGCTTATAATATTATACTAGTAAGCAAATTAATACAGTAAAATATGCTGATTAGTATAATATTATTATGTATGATTGTGTTCGGAAAGCCGATGAGTTCGAGCTACGAGTATATATGAAGTTATATATAATGTAATAAGAAAATGAATACAGTAACGTATGTGGATTAGTATAATATTATTATGCATGTGTTAGCAGCGATTTATACGAATTTCGATCATTTAGACCCGCGATAACTTGAACGAAGCATGAAGCAGTAAATTTTATTGCAAATAAATCGAAAACTTGAAGTTTTAAGCGAAACTTGTCGCGCAAATTTCAACTTCTCGAACTAAAACTTAGCATGAAAAGTAGAAATTATCACAGCTTATTTCAGCCTCAAGCGCTAAGATATTTTCTCAAACAGTTGCAAAGCTGAAGTTTATGATGCGACCAAAATAAAGAAAACGTCAACATGTCGACTAAATTTTTATGGCGAAAAGTAGAAAAATCTGAATCTTAAATTTTCTGTTTGTGACAGATCTTGTTCGCGAAACAAAGCTAAACTAGAAGTCTTAACGTCAACTTATCATGGTAGGATAAAAGTACCACCAGCCGAAGTTTGTATCTAATCTGATTCCCTGCTCTATAGCGGTTTCCCTTCAAAGTTTTCAAAGTTCGCAAGGGACCAGTCTGTGTATTTGTCCTACCGCTTTATAGTAGCACAACGCTCATCACGTGGTTTTCAATACATGTATGATAACTTTTTTCTTCGAAAAACATGGTTGTGAAGACCTTAACTTGTTCTTGGCGAGCGAAACTAAAATTCTTAACAAATCCTAAACTTATCACATGACTATTCCACCGGATATAGTTTTTTTCTTTGTTTTAAATCTGTAAATCTGAATACTTTTATAAAACTGTCAAGTCATGAAATTGATATAATTTACTCATTCATTATCCTTGGAGGCGAGTTTTGACAAAAATTGCCATGAAATCGGCTCTACCGAACAGCCTACGGTCCCAGACAGTCACGGAGTTTATCTTAGAATACAAAAATTGTGGATAAACCGGATGACGATTCCATTCGCATCCTCCCTTATCATTCGTATCCAGTACGACAATATGTCCTGCAACATTGGTACATTTACCGTAATTACGGTTTATGAAAAAACGTCTTTCATCGTTCAGTGTTCGACGTCCAGCTATTGAGAAATAATCATATCTGCTATTGCGTGTCAGGTCGGAGTAGGTGGAAGCCAGGACCCGTTTAGGGTGAAACCATTCATTCGCATTAGCTTTTCTTCCATCGAAGATTACGCGAGCCAATTCGCTGTATCGGTCATAAAAGGCAAATTTGACTAACAGATTATTATCTCTTGTCCAGGCCGAGACAAATGTGTCGTCACGGTAGTGCGGACCATGAGTGCGATGCAGGTAGGCCGGTTTGTCCTTGGTTGTACCATTACCTGTTTTAATAAAACAGAATTTAATGAGATGATCTGGCAAAGAACACTCATTAACATGATCATCTATCTACAATGGTACCATTATTGAATCGCCTTATCGTACGTGCAAAACTCAAGATACGTACTTAGTCAAGTATATGCTGTTTATTCAAGTGGCTACATCGAACACAGTTGCTTGAATGCTTTAAACATAAGCTAGTGTAGGTACGGTAAGGGGAGGGGACGGGGGTAATGCAGATGGGGATTATGGGATTCTAAGAGACAATATTAAGAAACTAAAGTAATAAAATGAAAGTGGGAGGGATGATGTGGGAACTGGGTGGGACAGTAATATAGGCAACGGTGCGAGGGGAAGCAGATGGATACTAAACAAAGTGGGAAAAAACTTCTTTTTTGAAGGTAGTGGTTGGGGTAGTGTGGCGGTTTGATGTGAGGGGATGGATCGGGCGGTGAGTGTGTGTAACGTACGCGATTGGATAAGGGATACTGAGAGACCATATCAGGAAACACAAGAAATTAAAAGAAAAAAATATTTATTTGCCTTTGGGCTAGGGTGTGATTGGGCTGGGGCATAAAATCCTCCTTCGTCTGCGGGGATAAAAAGTATATTATGCAAACTGATTTATATTAAAACATGTCTAAGTATACAAAAGTGTGACGATTTTATCAAAATAACGTCAAAAGTTGTGAAACTTAAATCACATTATTGGAAATAAGATAGCAAAGACAAATGTAAAGTATCTTTGACTTATGGTGTGAAGGTACTGACAAACAAACTTGCTGACGTTTGCTAACAGACTTTTGTTGAAAAAAATGTCTTGGTACAAAATGGGACATAGTTTCATCAAATTGGGAGCAAGGCTTGTTGAACGTATTTGATTCATTTGGTATTATTATGGCGAAGGGAGGTGTGCAGTCACATTCATTTCTGATTTCCCATTGACAGTAGCGGAAAAATGGCAAAGTAAAAAAAGGGCCTCAAAAGGACAGCAAACGTTATGGAACGAATGATATTACCACGGCAAAGCAGTGTGTGAAGATTCGTTCTGTTGTGATATGTAGTTACTGAGACATCATGTACATAATTTTGTTGAAAAAAAAAAAATGGCTATGCACGGAAATGGGGTAAATTTTATCCAAAGAAACTAAAGTTATGTAACTAAGGTCATTTCGATGATATCGTCTGTTGACCGTCAGATGGTGCTATCAACCTTTTTTTTATCATAATTATGCTGATATACGATGTTGTCATAGGGATGGCATGTGCGGAGTTTCATTTACTTGTAATGAATAAGTAAGCTCTATGTGCGTGAAATTAGCCAGAGCAGCCAGAGCAGCCACGGTTCAGCCAGAGTTTAGCCAGAGTTCAGCCAGAGTTTAGCCAGAGTAGCCAGAGAAGTCAGAACTCTGGTTACTCTGGCTAGCCAGAGTTCAGCCAGAGAAGGCATAACTCTGGTTACTCTGACCGGCCAGAGTAACCAGAGTTCAGCGAGAGTTCAGCCAGAGAAGTCATAACTCTGGTTACTCTGGCAGGCCAGAGTAGCCCGAGTTCAGCCAGAGAAGACACATAGCTCTCGTTACTCTGGCTGGCCAGAGTAGCCAGAGTTCAGCAAGAGTAGTCAGAACTCTGGTTAGTTACTCTGGCTGGCCAGAGTAGTCAGTTACACTGGCTGGTCAGAGTTTAGCAAGAGCAGCCAGAGCTCATCCAGTATCTAGAACTCTGGTTACCCTGGCTGACCAGAGTAGCCAGAATTTAACCAGGGTAGGCAGAGTTCTAGATTTTAAACATGTTCTGGCTACTATGGTCAGCCAAAGTAGCCACAGTAGTCCGAGTCACCAAGATATCACTTGCTGTGGTTACTCTGGCTGTTTCTAACAGAGTAGCCAGAGTCCAGCCAGAGTAGCTAGAGTTTCTAGGATTTTAACATGGCCTGGCTACTCCGGTCAGCCAGAGTAGCCAGAGTAACCAGGTACCATGTTCGCAAAATATTTTCAGTCTTAGCTAAGTTTAATAATGAAACTTAATATGTCATTTCTATCTTTATAGCATATTTATTTGCATGTACATGTGTATTTTACTTTCAATTTGGTGCCATTTTTTAACAGAAGGAATATGAGACAATACACTGGGGATAAAATATGCCATGAATAAGATCCAGAATGGGCCAGTGCAAAACAAAAGACCATGACAGCCATGTCGCACTGCACTAAATCACAGTACAGTGTGGTATGGCATACAGCCGTATAAGTACTGAAGATCCAGGATGGATCGGTGTCGCTTCGTCGTATCTACCCTTCGTGGGAGGCAGGCTACTTTGTAAAATTACAACTTATATATACGATGTCTGACTTTCTACGGATTTAACCTATAAAAATAAAACATACCTTAGCATTATTTACAATGTATATAAAAAAACAGCCTTTGCATAGACCCGTTTATTTTATTTTATTTTATATATGACCAGAGTAGCTAGAACATATTAAAATCCTAGAACGTCTGACTACTCTGGCTGCTGTCTTTTGAAAAATAAGACAATTTTTTGAAGTCCGTTTTATGAATCACTTGATACATATAAAATACAAAAAAATCAAACCTGAGATAACCAAAAGGGTCATTTTGCAATAGGTATTACAGTATTTATTTTCTCTGGCTATTAGGGTTAGCCTGGGTAGCTAGCAGACCTGGGGTAATTAAAAATGTAATTGTAATTAATTGCAATTAAATTACATTTCCAAGGTAATTGAATGTAATTTGTAATTGGGTCATTTATCAATTACATGTAATTGTAATTTAATTAATTACATAGCAGTTTTGGGGTGTAATTGACAATTACATTTCAATTACTTTCCAATTACAATGCACATGCTAATCCAGTTTGTTGAACAATTAGTATATATTATGTTTATTACCAGTGACACTTCACTTTAACATGATAATTTGCATTCCATAGCTGTGAAAAATAACAACAGAATATTATGGTAGGTGTTAATCCCTTGGAAATAGCTCCTTTGTTCTGATATAATTGTCATATTAGAACCAACTGGTAATCTTTGAAGATGTTTGTCATTTTGTTTTTGGAGAAAATGATCAAATTATGATTTGAAATTGTTAATTGCATCATTATTATTTAGATTTTTATCGGAGCAAAAATTGAAATGGTTAGCATTTAGTTTAATCATTTTTTATCTGTGATAAAATTCGTTGTATTAAATGATACAAACAACATAGCATTTGACACCACTGTTCTAACAAGATAAAAAAAATAAAATCATTATTGTAGACATTATGAGTATTCTACAGTTTTAGTGACATAGTTATTCTAGGATGGCTCATGAATGTTTTACAACTTATTTTCAATGTGGTCCTTTAGATAACATGTAGTGTCAAGGATAAAAACTTTAAATATATGTTTAAAATGTAAATGATTAAATACTGAGCTATAGTAGTTAAATTTGAGACATTGCAGAACCATGATCCTATAAACTTCAGAGAAATTCAGACCTCAGAGAAATGCCTGACTTTACATGCATCTTCTCTAACCGAATTCTGCTTGACAATGTATTTACTATTAATTAGGGCTGACTTTTAGCTCCTTTTGCAATAATATTAAAGACTGTGTGACGTTCTCCTGAAAACACAGATTTTACTTTGAGCTTAAATTCAATTTTGAAATAACTGAAATCAGTTTACAGGTGAATTATCATGTATATGTAGTACAAAGTAAAGAATTTTGCAACAGTGTTCATGTAAGAAGCACCACATTTGGGACTGTAATTGAATGTAATTAATTACAATTTGCAATGTAATTGTAATTTAATTAATTACATTGCTAAATTTAATGTAATGGTAATTGTAATTTAATTGGACAGTTCTCAGTGTAATTGTAATTTAATTAATTACATTTTAAAGTAATTGACCCCAGGTCTGGTAGCTAGAACCAAAGGACATCTCGGAAATTCTGGCTGTTCTGACTAGCCAAGGTAGCCAGAGCAACTGACATCCTGGTTACTCGGCTACTCTGGCCAGCTAGAGTAACCAGGTTTCTGGCTACTCTGGCTGAACTCTGGCTACTCTGGCTAAACTCTGGCTGAACTCTGGCCAGCCATAGTGACCAGAGTTCTGGCTACTCTGGCTACTCTAAATAGCCGCTTGAAAATAGTTATTAACTTGAAATTCATTTTTAAACATGCTATTTAGACAGAAATGACATTTGAGTCAGGCCAAGAGAAAACCAACATAGTGGGTTTGAGACCAGAATGGATCCAGACCAGCCTGCGCGTCAGAATCCATGCTGTTCGCTAACAGATTCTCCAAGTCTAATACGCCTTTAAAGCGAACAACATAGATCCTGACCAGACTGCGCGGATGCGCAGCCTGTTCTGGACCCATGCTGGTCGCAAAGCCACTATGTTTGTTTTCTCATGGCACGGCTCAATTATTAAATTTCATAATCAAATTCAGCTAAGACTGAAAATTTTTTGTGAACATGGGACCTGGTTACTCTGGCTACTCTGGCTGACCAGAGTTGCAAAAACATGTTCAAATCCTACAAACTCAGGCTACTCTGGCCAGCCAAAGTAACCAGAGCAAATAAAATCCTGGTGACTCGGGTCGCTCCGGATACTCTGGCTGACCAGAGTAGTCAGAACATGTTAAAATCCTAGAAACTCTTACTACAATGGCTGAACTTTGGCTGAAATCTGGCTGCTCTGGTTGAACTGTGGCTACTCTGGCCAGCCAGCCAGAGTAACAAGAGTCCTGGCTAATCTGGCTACTCTAAATAGCCACTTGAAAATATTAATTAATTTGAAATTCAGTTTAAGCATGCTATTGAGATAGAAATAACATATTAAGTTTCATAATCAAATTCAACTAAGACGGAAAATGTTTGTGAACTAGGTTACTCTGGCTATTTTTAAAATCCTAGAAACTCTGGCTACTCTGGCCAGCCAGACTAACCAAAGCAAATAAAATCCAGGAGACTCGGGCTATTCTGGATTCTATGGCTGACCAGAGTAGCCAGAACATTTTAACATCCTAGAAACTCTGGCTTTTCTTGCTGAACTCTGCCAGCCAGAGTAACCAGAGTTATGACTTCTCTTGCTGAACTCTGGCTGAACTCTGGCTACTCTGGCCAGCCAGAGTAACCAGAGTTATGATTTCTCTGGCTGAACTCTGGCTACTCTGGCTACTCTGGATGAACTCTGGCTGAACTCTGGCTACTCTGGCTACTCTGACTAATTTCACGCACATGTAAGCTCTGGGCTTGCTGAGAATCGTTAAAAATCTGTATACACACGACGCCGACGACGGGGGTGTACTATCTATAAGCATCTTAACCATTTTAATATGTACTTTATTATCTTTTTGTGTGAATGTGATTGTCAGTAGGTATAAATAAAACAAAATCAATCGCTCAGGAACTGCATGTTTGTATTAAAGTGCAATTAACTTAAGTCAGAAAGGTCGGTTATTGTATTCAGAATAAATAACTGTCTTTATCAATTCAAACTTGCATGCATTTTTACAGAAATGTATCGCAAAGGAATTAGTATGTTGAAATACCGGTAGATAAAAGATAAGTAGCAAATAAAGTGAGTAAAACAACAATGTCCATTTTTTCCAGAAAAGCAGAAACTATATTTCACAACAAAATATACTGTAACCAAATATAATTGTAAATATACATGTATGTAAATACCTTTAACCCAAGCGTCATACACATTTCGATTGTTGCAAGAATTAGCTAGGAAAACTAGACGCCATCCTTTCTGTTCTAGATCCTTCGTTGTTAGGACACTTTGAGCGCTAAAAGCACAAAAGAAAGTTCATATTAAAGGTATATCAAACCCAAATTCCATATTCAAATAAACATGAACATTGCTTCATATAGTTTATGTAAATATAAAATCATCACATTGCATTAGGTTCTGTATACCTTTGTGCTTGATATTAGAAAAAAGGGAGGTATTTACAAAATGCGAAAGAATTACCAAGCTATTTTAAAATGAACATATGAACCGCACCACGAGAAAGCCAACATAGTGCATTGGCGACCAGCATGGATCCAAACTGTTCGCTTAGGCTTTCTCTTATTGCAACAGGATTTGAAAGCGAACATTATGGATCCTGACCAGACTGTGGTGTTTTACTTATATTCAAGGGCAGTAATCTAAGAGAAATGCATGGTTATGTGTGTAAAGAAAATTGAAATTTGAATCACTATTCCATCGCCTCTATGTGGTTGAAACCGTTCAGTGACGCATAATTCTTTATTTTGAGGTAGCAACCCAGCTGGCCCACCAAAGATTATTATTCTACTATCAAGCCTGTAGTAATGCCTACAGGGACACCTGAGGCCTTTTCTACAATTCAAAGCTTTAAAATAGCCGTAATACAAAATTGAACCTGTGTGTCATAAAACCAAACAAAACAGAACAACATGGCCTTTAAAGACAAACCTATATTTTACATGTATGTTTAAAGTTTTACGTCAAACTAACATATTTTGGGACATATGACAACTTAAAAGCTTTAATTGTGGAGGAGAAAGACCCCAGGTGCCTTTTCTTGGCATAATCTAATGATCTGGCGACTATCTGATAGAACCATTGACCTTCTGCAAGCCAGCCGGACAGCTCGCATGATGACCTTTGCAGAGCTCAAAACTACACGGTCAAGTGCTTTGATGCCAAGAACTATAACCAGTTGTCCGCGGGGGTACCTTATTAAGTGTTCTAGATGACCCGGCCCCGTGTTCACAAAACATTTTCAGTCTCAACTGTAGTTTGATAATGAAACTTTATTGTTCATTTATATCTAAATAGCATATTTAAAACTAAATTTGAAGTTAATAACTATTTTCAAGTGACTATTTACTACTGATGGCCAGTCTCATTTGGAATTTAACCATGTAGATTTAGTAAAACTGATATTAAAATTTCAAACTCAATCTCAGCTGAGACCGAAAAATGTTTTGTGAACACGGGGCCAGTTATGTTGTCAAAAATATTATTTTTTTTAAAAACTGAATTGAACTTTAACGATTCTGATCTATGTAATGTAATATTCAATAGGTTTATTATTAGAATAGTGTTATATCAGTGTAAAAATGTCAAGATAATTGCTGAAAGTATTGGGATAGCTATCTTGCTAATAAATGGCAGCTGTGGGCACTTATGCAAAACAATATCAAGATACTAATGTAAATTGTCGCAATAAAATTTCCAGGAAACTTTCGACTATTGAGAAAGTATTTTCAGAAAACTTTACTTATCAAGATAACGTTTATAAGAATCGCGATTGCTACCCAGCTATCACGAGGCAGAAATATGCCTCCATGGAGAACAAAAATGCTAGTCATTTAAGGTCTCGAGCAAGAAAAGGGATGCACTAAACACAGCAATCTTAACAAGATTATCGAGCTGCAATTTAATCTATCAATCTTTATCCGGGTCTGAATACCGTAATGCAAACCGAATTTACGCAGTTTGAATTAATGTTTAGTTTCGTGTTCGCAAGGTCATGCATTAAACATTAAATATTACGATGGTTTCAAAAACGATTGTAACACCACCACTGGTTGCATAGACTGAGAAAGTCAGCAGTTTTTTTTCACACTCGGTTTTATTTACAAGGTTATACAGACGTCAACTATACTAACAGTCAATTCAGGTATAAATACATCAGCTTTTTAAATAGTATTTTCCCGCGTCAAACTTTTAATTAATTTTTATTCTTAAGTCCAAAAGTTCTATAACATAATAGTCAGTTCTAAAACTTCCACAGTTATTTTTAACCCGCTCTTAAACCCGAGCCCAAAAATCGAACTTAACCGAGCTGATCTGAACCGATCCGAACTGCTATTATCCGATCCCATTTTTGTAAAACATTTCTAACGTCCTGATTCTTAACTCAGTCCTCCCTTCTCTTGACTCAGTCCTCCTCTCCCCATTCTTCTCTCTTCTCTTAATATTCTGAGTATTTATACCTTTTTCACGAATTACAACGCAATAACATGTTTACAAGTATTTCAAAATATTCAAAGCAATTTCAAAAACATGTCAATCAAAACGTCCATTAAGTACCCATATAATAGTAAACAACAGATGTAGAATCAATCACCATTGTGTATTTCCGTAAATAAATGACTGTTACCGAAACAAACAAAATAATTAGGGTCAAATCTAATAGATAAAACATTCAACGGTGATTCATTTTGTATAAATTGTAAACAACAACAATATGCTGAACAGGTAAACAAAGTAATTAACATTTCTGGCCAATTAATGAAAATTCCATCGAAAACAAAAATAAAGTAATGAAGGCTGACCAAATCAATTTCTTTTGAGAATTTCGCAATATCTGATCGGTAATAATAGTAAACAAAGTCATTTAGGCCAAAACGTAATGGATAAAACACTCCGATGTTACGAAATTTTGCTTGAGTAGTAAATACCAACAATGACCTACGCATGTAAACAGAATGCGTATCATTTGTAAGAATTATCAGGATTATCTACCAAAATCAATAACAGATAAATAAACACAATGATTAATTAACTGAAAACTGACCTGCGAGCTATCATTGTGTTACATCACTATCCTAATCAATCGAGAATATTCATAGTAATGAAGATTCTCAGATGTTATCCAACGTTTGCATTCACCTATTATAGATAATTTTGATAAATATATTATGGAGCATCAGAAGTTAACTATCAAGCTGTTATCTCAGACATTGTTTTCAGTTGTATATAACGCCCACTATTTTTATGAAAACTTTACTTATGCACCTATATTCAAAGATACTGCCTTTTCAACATTTTTGATAACCAAGCGAAACATATAACCTGTTACTTGTTTACCTCACTCTACATATTTGCAAAACAAACGTTATGTAGTATTTTTTTTCTTATACATTTCTTCAAAAACATTTAAAATGACAAAATATTATTCACGGCATCATTTGTTTTTGTCCAGTTCCATTTTTTCATCCGGCTTCATTTTACAAGTCTCCGTTGCTATCGTTTCATGTCACTGTTGCTATTGACGTTTTCATTTTTCTAAAGCTATAACAATCAAATTCAAACACACAAAATTGAGTATTCACATCTGTAAAAGGGAACATGTCTATTAGATAAAAATACACGTCTATTAAAAGGTAGCACGTCAATAAGAATAAAAACACACGTCTATAAGGGAACACTTCTATAAGATAAAAAAACACATCTACAAAAAGAAACACGTCTCTAGAATATTCCTTTCAAGATATGAACACAATCCAGCATATTTTTCCCAAGAATTAATCATAGAATATTTCATATTAGTTTCGGATGACGTTTGTACTTCCTGTGATGATTTGCTATTATTGTTTACGCTGGTACAATGTTATCTATCCGTGTTGTATTCATATAAGCTTTCATATGATTTTCTTCAACTTTTTTTTTTTTTTTTTTTTTTTTTTTTTGACGGCTTTAAACATGTTTTACCATACATCATCTGCTGCTAAAAGTTGCATCGCCTTTTATTTGTTAGGACTGTTCAGAATCTCTGCAAACCACTGGTAACTGTTCGGAATATTATCGTTAACTAATTCAAATTTCTTATATGCCCTGCCTTGAAAAATTTAGCTCAAGAAATCATCTTCAGAATCTATACATAGTTACTCATCTTTTTATTTCTCCCTAAAAAAATAAGGTTTTGTGAACTTAAAACCGTCCCGTTTTAAAATTGCCTCATATCCTAAATGTACATCATATTTATTATTCTTGTACACCCATCCCTAATAATTCAGGCAAAGTAGCAACTAAATCCCTCTGACTCAAAGAACAAAATCCTCTATATTCATTTTTTACAACAATCGCATTACTGGCGACTAATTTCCTACATTTGAGCATTACACTTGCTCCGGAGACGTTACACACGTCATATTCACTTCACTATAATTTCTATACTGCCCGTTATCCACGCTTTAAGACTTCTTACATCTTAAATAAAATATATATGCGTTACTCACGCTCTAAGACATTATTTCCGTCTCATATATATCTACAGTATATTAATGCCCTATGTCATGTATGATCCACGTTTTAAGACTTACCCACATCTTAACTATGAATTATACAACATTCTTTGAGCTCAGAGTATACATCCACATTCCTGCCTGAATTAAAAGATAGGCTGCACAATGATAATTTCATCAATCAACATTTCTTTATTTAATCGGTTATTCGAATTTATATAAAAAGGATGAGCTGATTTTCAATTTCTAGTATTTCCGAAATTAAAAAAAAATATCAAACAAACTTTGTGATCTGTTTCCATGTATATAAGAGTTTATCGCCAATAATCTCTGCTTCTATAACTTTTAAAAACAAAACGAAATCTTTAACATTCCGAGCCATCCTATTTGATTCAACTTGCATATGTCAAAAATACTAGATATATTTTATTAATTATACTTTCGTGTCTTAACTTTATTTTGAAGAGAAAATTATTTCTACCTTATTTCACAAGAAAAGAATCTTAATTACTTTTACCGAAACTTAACTTAAAACAATTACGAGAATTTCTGCGATTCCGAACAGCTACCGTTATGGTTAAGAGGATAAATTGGAACAGTCACTAACCTCATTTTATTTCTGGAGTTCTGCAACTTCTTTCCTTCCTTAGATATTACTTTACATGAATTCCTGGAATCTATATATCTCCCGTCCTCCTTAGAAACATTTACTCGAGTTCCTGCAGTCGCTATTTTCTGTAGCACGGCCCTGTTGCACGTCTTTAAAACGACTTGTTTTCTCTGCGCGATTCGGTGTTCAGCTCCGACAGTAGTACCGTATTTGTCATAATAGTCTTTTTCCATTTTTCTTATCAGTTTTCTTTTTTATTATTAGCATTCTGCGCTTCCGAACTTTAAATGCATTGCTGATGCTACAATATTTCGCCATGAAATGAATACCAGATTCGTTTTTGCTCAGGTCTTTCGTTGTTTTATCCGTCACTGATGTACTAATAATTTTCCAAGTAAATCAGTTAAATTTTTATTCTATATTTTTTGTATGAATTTCTGTTCTGTAGTTGATGCTTCAATACTTCCAAATGTAGTTTTCAAGCTGTATTCTTTTAAGTACTTCCGTTGTGATATCCGCGACAAATTTTTTGTTCGTTCAAAATGTTCTGTTGAAATCCTGGTCACATGTGCACCAGAAACGATCCATGTAACACCACCACTGGTTGCATAGACTGAGAAAGTCAGCAGTTTTTTTTCACACTCGGTTTTATTTACAAGGTTATACAGACGTCAACTATACTAACAGTCAATTCAGGTATAAATACATCAGCTTTTTAAATAGTATTTTCCCGCGTCAAACTTTTAATTAATTTTTATTCTTAAGTCCAAAAGTTCTATAACATAATAGTCAGTTCTAAAACTTCCACAGTTATTTTTAACCCGCTCTTAAACCCGAGCCCAAAAATCGAACTTAACCGAGCTGATCTGAACCGATCCGAACTGCTATTATCCGATCCCATTTTTGTAAAACATTTCTAACGTCCTGATTCTTAACTCAGTCCTCCCTTCTCTTGACTCAGTCCTCCTCTCCCCATTCTTCTCTCTTCCTATTATCCGACCCTATTTTTGTAAAACATTTCTAACGTCCTGATTCTTAACTCAGTCCTCCCTTCTCTTTACTCAGTCCTCCTCTCCCCATTCTTCTCTCTTCTCTTAATATTCTGAGTATTTATACCTTTTTCACGAATTACAACGCAATAACATGTTTACAAGTATTTCAAAATATTCAAAGCCATTTCAAAAACATGTCAATCAAAACGTCCATTAAGTACCCATATAATAGTAAACAACAGATGTAGAATCAATCACCATTGTGTATTTCCGTAAATAAATGACTGTTACCGAAACAAACAAAATAATTAGGGTCAAATCTAATAGATAAAACATTCAACGGTGATTCATTTTGTATAAATTGTAAACAACAACAATATGCTGAACAGGTAAACAAAGTAATTAACATTTCTGGCCAATTAATGAAAATTCCATCGAAAACAAAAATAAAGTAATTAAGGCTGACCAAATCAATTTCTTTTGAGAATTTCGCAATATCTGATCGGTAATAATAGTAAACAAAGTCATTTAGGCCAAAACGTAATGGATAAAACACTCCGATGTTACGAAATTTTGCTTGAGTAGTAAATACCAACAATGACCTACGCATGTAAACAGAATGCGTATCATTTGTAAGAATTATCAGGATTATCTACCAAAATCAATAACAGATAAAATAAACACAATGATTAATTAACTGAAAACTGACCTGCGAGCTATCATTGTGTTACACGATAACAACTACAGCTATTATACCCTTATTGTGCGGATATGCGCTCCATTCATTGCCTATATATATACGTGCGTAGTAGCTTTGCACACGGCTCGAATACGCGAAATGTTCACACCTGTAGCAGTTGGGTTTAGGTTGATAGGTTACTTTGTCGATACACAATATTCATGCGCGGATGTTGCCCAATAAAATACATCTTTGGTATCGGTGTTTATTGTGACTCAGTGTTTCAATGGGGCAAATATATTAAAACATAATAATGTGTCTTCTGTTACTGTTGATTTAAACTTGTGTCTAATGCACGGACAGCTGGAATGTGTTCTTGAATTAAGATTGAGTATCTCTAGCAATTCCTTCAACGATCTAAGTATCTAAAACTTCAAGCTGCATAATTCATTTTGTTATAAATCTTTGTACTGAAATAATTTGATGAAAAAAATACTGAGAACTGAAAATTAAGCTTTTTAAGATCTTAGTTAAAAACATTAATGAATACCGGAATTGTATCGTGCCAGAGCGATCGAGCTGTTATTTAAATTCGCAAATTCTTTTGAAACTTATGATGTTCATTTCGTATGAACAGCAAAAGGCAATGCGCGAAAGTTACGTCAACGCTTCTAGTGATAACGGGCCGCTGTTTGATGAACTATAATTGTTAAATTATTATATTCATAAAATGTAGTATAAATGTGAAAAAAATATATTAACGCTGAAATATACCAGGAGAACGCATTCCTTGCCGACTAATTTTAAACATTTTCAAGGGACGGCCCCACAATCCCAACACGCCGGGATATGGAAACCCTCTCCCTCACATACCACACACTTGCAGCATCGCTGCTTTGTTCATAGCTATGCTGCTCATATCTTGCGCACAGTCAAAATTATCACAGTACACCCCTGGACACTGTCCTATTTTATTTTTATCAGAATTTTTGCTATAGTTTTTCGACAAACTGTTCTTTTACTTGTAAGGAGTTTTCTACTTTTAAAGTGCTGATGTTTAAATGAAAAGGAAATCTAAGAAAATATCTTGATTTTCATATAGGTATCTTATTGCAGCAGGGACTTTTGCTACAATCGTCCCTCATAATTTTTAATGCACCATCTTTTAATAATGGATACTATGTTTAAGTTGAATGTTTTAAACTTGTATTTGAATGAATATACTACTTCTTCTAAAAATGACCGTGATTTTCCATTAAATAATTGGATGTATTAGGAAAGAATATTTTCTACCTTAAGTTGCGTTTGAAAACCAAGTTTTTTGTGTTAGATAAACAGTACCTAACTTAGACTTCATATAAACATTATAAATACATGTACAAGCTTGTACCATTTAGAGAGTTCAATTTGTGCATATTTGTCAGAAAAACTTGGTTATTCGAAATCTTAATTGACTATATAACAGTATACTTATTCAAATATGGCAGCCTTTTTGAAATACGAGGTGACCACCACATTGAAAGCCGAAAAAACTGTTACAAGTGGAATTCGTAATACGTGGAACACATAAGCTATCATAAAAACATAACTTTTTAAAATATAGGAAATATATTCACAGGATTACAATTCGCCATAGACTAAATTGGATCATTAGGTCTTTAAAATGAGTTTTGGTTCGCTTCACTCGCGTATAAGCACTAAAATTATCAGAGTGGGGAGTGGGATGATGGAGCCGTCAGTGTAATGTTGCTGTAATTGAGAAAATTAAGGGGTAAACTGATGCACTTTTTTTACAATTTTCCGGCAAGAACATCCATACCTGTCTACCGCGCTAGTGTCAGGGGTTAGGACGGGTGGCGGGGTGCAGTTTCGTATTTTGACCAAAGGTCGATTTTCTGAATAAAATGAGTAGATTGATTTTATTGAATTTATAGACATTTATATTCAACTGGTTGTTAATGCTAATTATATTCATAAAATTCCCGCGAATGAGAATTTTTGTGTAAAATAGATGAATGCATAATTCATGTTTTACGGTTTCCATCGGCCGGGGCTGAAATATTTGCCTAAGGCCCAAAAAGCGGTCTAAACTGGAACGGTCATCAATTCAGGTAGATTCAGTTCATAGTTGCGAGAAAAGTAAACGGTTATAAGACACTTTTCCAATTTTAACATTTACTTGCAATTCTTACGTTTTGTCTCTTACTACAAAAAAAAATATTTGCAGGTAAACTGGGACAGAATTTAGCAGCTCGGTAATTTGAACCATTTTAGTATCTTAATTTAATGTCCTTAAACCAACATGAACGACGTAATGAGCAGATTGAAAACGACATGAGATAAAGTTCTAGATATATGAAAGAGGTTATCTCTGCTTTTGCCTGATTAATTTAAATCTGCTTTTCCCCCAATAAATATCAAAATTATTTTTATGATTTTTTTTCGCACTGGTATCAATAAGTTTTCTTTTATTATTTTTTCTGTCCCTTGCATTCATGATCTCTGGATATGGGTTCTGTACCTAATGGACGGACCCAAGCACGTACAGCAACATCACCTCTCGTGGCACTCAAATAAACAATATAAAGATAAATATTTATATTCACAATGTATTTTGTATATAGAGATATTTGTGCCAACCTTTCAAATTCCTTAGCATTCGAATATGGTTTAGTAACATAAGAAGTATTTTCCAATAAGTATACTCAAGGATTGAATATTATTGCTTGTACGTTTATTCAGGTACCAATGTTGCATCAGTGTTGCTTAAACAAAATTCTAAAACGACCTGATTTGTATTTCTATCAAACAAAGAAGACTGAAAATCTGTGTTATTATGCATCACACATTCGGTGTGTGTACGTCACAGTTATTTCGTTGGCATGTTCTGTTTCTTAAATGGAAGATATTACATGAGTCTTTTTCTTCATATTGAATTTATTAAACGAGTTGAATAAAATTATAAAATTTGAGGCTCTGCTAACGAAAATGTAATACGCTTTTTATCACAGTAAATGTTTTGACAGAAAATGTATGAGTGTTTTAAATTTTTCTTCTTTTTGTTTTGAAAAAAAAAAGAATAAAATGGTTAGAATTTTGAAAGAATTAAAGCTCCTTCTTGTTTATATTCGTTGTACAATTCGATTTGTTGAATAAACCTCCGACAGAACGTATGAACACTACAAATGTGAAAATACTGAAATACCATTAACTAACTTTAACGACTTGCAAATATAATGAGAAAATAGTTCTTACCCGTTCGAATACTGAACAATCGCACAAAACAAAATGAAACAAAACAGGTTTGCGTATTCCCGTGCCATCCTTACAATGAAGTATGGAATGCACATTGATCAACGGCAATGAAGAGTTTCCTTTTATACATCATAGGCTGTTCCCACGCATTCATGCAACAAGAAACCTATGCTAAAATTAGATAAATTTTCAAAATGCATTCATTAAATCAGCTAGAATACAGTAAATTAAAAAAATGAATAGTTGAGTGTTAATTTTGTTACAGTAAAACCTCAATGATACACGGTATGATAAGGATAACTTATATGGCCGTCTTTCTTAAAGTTTCATTGAGTTTGGTTCATGAAGACAAGATTTATGGCCCTTTGCAATTATACATATAGTACACATCGAGGGCTCAACGCGAAACTAGTCTAAGTGTATATAGAAATAGAAGCAGATAGACTAGTTTTCCGTTGAGCCCTCGACATATAGCACTTTTATTCGATTATTGTCCGTCCGGAATCGTTTGTAGAATTTCAATAAAGCATGATAGTAATGTTAAATTATATACAGAAATTCGGCCCTGCAAATTTTAGTTTGATTGCTTTAGGAAGACAAGATTTATGGCCCTTTGTCCTAATACATAATAACATTATCTGTTTTCTGTCCGGACACTTGAGTTCTTGCCCTAAGTACTTATAGCAAAGCGATTCTACTGATTGTGACGAAAATCGGGATCGATCCCTCTACGGTAACATGCGATATGTAGACACCGAATGAGATATACTATCGGATTTTAAAAAGTGGTCTTTCGACACGTGCACAGAGCGTCTGACTTCGGATATTTTGGAACAATACTCTTTTAACTTGTGCGTAATAAGCGTTCACATAACTTGTCCGAACCGCAACGTCTTGCATTTCAGTACAAATATGTGAAGTAATGTAGGGATAACGCATGTTTTTTCGTGTTATAACATCTGCAGAATCCCGAGGGATTGGTTGGTGCCCGAGTCCGTTAGGGCGAGGGTACCCATGAGGAAGAATTGACCTCATGACCGATATTGCAGAAAATCGATATCAGGGGAGACAACAGCTATATGGTATTGGTAACAGGTGACCGGTATTGCGATGTCGATATCTATTGCCTCAGGGTATTGTCACCTGGATGTTTATTTCAATATCAAGTGTAATAAAAGAGAAGGTTTTTCATAAGATAATTAAACAAGCTTAATTGAAATGTCACTGGAGTTACAAACTATGGAAAAGGGATTTTTCATTAGAAATAAAACAAGTCATTTTTTATCAAAAGAATGTTTAATATGTAATTTTCTGAACCATAGCATTTTTAACATGTTATTTTATAATAATCAAATTAATTTTTATATCAATATAACATATCTATCAGCAATAAAAACCATATTTTCATATAAAAATCATATTTTCATACATATTCTTATATAAGAAGAATGTATATTTTAACATGTTTTCGAAAAACAATGTAACAAATCAGGTGAACATTGCTATCTGTAAACCATTTAGATTCGAGTTCAGGGGCGTAGTTGGCATTTTATAAATTGCAGGCCCGATGCGCCGAAGAAGCGACTTTGGTAGTGGGGTATTGGGGTATCCTCCCCACGAAAATTTGGAAAAACTAAGAGTGTCTATATATATATATGGTGCATTCTGAGCCATTCTGGCGGAATAATACCAATGCTAAGCGGGGGAGTTTAATTCAATAAAAACACACAAAAAAAACGATCAAAGTTCAGTTTATGACTAAGTTATCATAACTAAGTATAACTGACCCAACATCAGTATTATCAGTTCCATATCAGTAACACTGTGAGTGATATAGGTTTTTTATTTCTTTTATTAGCATTCAGCAAAACAAAATAAACAGAATTTGATTGTTTTGACTGGATATGGAATATATCACATTGACAGTTGATGCAATTAAATATTTTCATGAGCAGGTAGCGCGAGTTATTGTATCAGTTCTCGATGTGATATTCCATATCCATTCACAACAAACAAATTCTGTTTATTTTTTGCTGAATGCTAATAAAAGAAATAGCAAACCTATATCACTCACAGTGTGACTGATAAAAAATATGTTCCTGTATTTTGTTGATGGATAAAATGATGCGAATGAAATTGTGTATCGCTCTAGCACGGCTGAGACTTAGAACGTTGAAGAATCAGAGTTCTGTGAATTGCTCTACACAATATACTCCCTGTTTTCGTACATTAGACATCAAAAGTAACAGTAGATATATGGTTATGTTTCAAAATATTTGTGTCACTGAAACACTGTGTCATTCTATGATATATTTTATTGTACAAATGCCAAGACCCGCTCACGCCAAAGGGGCCTAACACTATGGCAGTTTGGGTAACTGCATCTAACTGCTACACACGTGAAAACATCGAATATCCGAACCGTGTGCAAAGCTGTCACTATGATTATTTATTTATTTATTTATTATTCATTTAATATCCTCCACAACGTCAAGATTACATAGGCAATGAATGGAACGTTACCTAGCACGTTAAAAGTATACTAGGTTTTTTTTGGTTTTATCATAATTGAAATCTTCGTCATTAATTAATGCATTGCGTCTGCATCCGCATTTTGGTAAGTTTTTGATACCTCGCACTTTAAAGGCATACTAGGTTTTTTTTTACTTTTGTTGTAATCGTATTTGAAATCTTCGTCAGTGTTTAATTTAATGCATTGCGTCTGCATCAACATTTTGGCAAGTTTTTGATTAATGTATCTATGCACACATTGCAAACGTTTAAAGTTTTCTCACGGGAAAGTTAACATTTTTTAGTCATTAAACATCTAATTTTGGCAAAATGCAAATTTAAACTGCGCAAATTGCTAAAAGTACGATTGATAGATGTTATTGCAACCATTAATAAAGCCTTCGATATCACGTAAGCAGTCACGTTTTTCTTACGCGAGATAACGGAAGACTATCAGTTCTATTCTCCCACTGCTCTGTTTTATTGCATCTTATTGATACTTGAATAGCAGTCAGGCGGGTGATCCTTTGTGCAAACAGATTCCGACATGCCCAAATTGAGTATACCGAGGTTCAATGGGCAAAGTGATATGTATGTATGTTTGTAGAAACGAGCGCTCGGTAGTTGCCGTAGAAACTTGCATGCACAACAGAATCTCGCTTTTGACTGAGTATCGCAACTAGGGGTTTGTGGCAAAATGTTTCGCCTGAAGTGGTGGTCTAAATCTAAAACATTCAAACATCCAGTTAATATACATGTACCGGTATGCTGAAATTTAGTGTCAATTAAATATAAATCATTGGCTAAACTTTTTGTAATAGCAGCAAATATTTATACTGTGTTTAGCTATACATGCATTACGTCTTATTTTAAACCTAGGGCATATAGTACTGTTAATACAGATAAACCTGTTACTTTATGTTTACCTCAACTATATGTAGTAACTGTTCATATTTTCAAATATGAAAGTCTTTAGCTTGTATCCGCTTGTATCTTTGTATGTTCGAAACCTCGCACGAGGTGTCTATTTTTTCATTTTTCATTGTGAGGAAACCATCAGGTTGGCTTTCTGAACAATTTATGGCTTTATCCAGGTATCAGTTCATGGCGTAAAGTTATGTCCGAAGGAGACATCCGGGGTCTGCCTCCCAACATTAAACACTGTTAAAAGCTGGACAGTTCTTTTGAGACATAAACACGTACTTGTAAAAATTACAGTTGATGATTTTATACTAAACCTCTGAAACTGTTTAGGGTTTACCTACATAATTGTTTTCCATGGCATTAAAACACTTGCTTTACTTTCATTTTTTGCTTGTTTCTACTTAAGTTTGTCACTTAAGCAGACAGAATTTTTAGTTCTTGTGAGACATATCTATGCGATTCACAATATATGTTCGATATCAAATGATATGTCCGTACTCCCTATATAAGGTTTGTTCACTTTTACGCTATAGATCACAATAATCCAGATGCCACTGATCATATGAACTGCAAACTGCAAAGAAGATAAGTATGATATATGAAGCAGTATCAGTATGCCCAGCTTTGTAAGCAATGTGTAATTTAGAAAGAAGAAAAATACACATTTATCGTTCGAAGGTGTTGCCACCGGCCGTTCCTGTGCGGTTCCCACTGTGTTCCTTTATTTGTTCGTTATGTTCTCGCTGACAGTTTGTGTCGAATTTGAATTGTACGCACAGGCGTATAGGCATACGCGCAGATACGCGCCTGATAGTGACTGATTCATTACCTCCTACAGCCTAACCCCGCTGACCCTTCGATTTTTATTGCATATTTGGCATTTTTATCTTTCCACTTTCTCGGATAATCTGCAGGCCCGGGCCTGCAGTGCCTTATAGAAGCTACGCCACTGGAGTTAAAGGCAAATATCGATGAAGTCTTTTTTTTTTCATTTTCAACCAAATCTGAAATGTAAATGACCCTTAATCTCTAGGAAAAAGGAGGTTCGTACCCCTAGACACTTCCTTTTATATTTATATAGCACTAGCATTGATATTTTTACGGCGTCTCCCATTTATAAAATACGCTGTCGTTGAAAAATAAAATCTGACATATATATTTAAGAAATATGATCTGATTTTACATTTGTTTTAAATAACGCTGTCTTTAAGTATAATATGTGTAAAAGACCTAAGTACCACCCCCCCCCCCCCCCCCCCCCCCCCCCCCCCCCCCCCCCCCCCCACAAAAAAAATCGAACTATGTTTTATATGGTTTTATAACTTTTACGGCCATAACACATTCTTGTCAAGTCACAAAATACAAATAAACTTGACGAATATTATTTTAGAATTGACATTTTAAAATTGTCTGATTGACATGTATTATACCTGCTGCCACTACCACATCCATTCTTATGTCACAAAAATACATACGTAAGTTTTTTTTTTTTTTTTTGTTTTTTTTTAACAGCTGTTTACAATTTATAATTACACAGGTGTAGGTTTTGAATTTTTTATTCTGAAATGGTTGAACATCATACGTATATCAATTCAGTAATCCTTAACATATTGGCAAAATAGGAAGTTTAATGAATTGAATGGTATGTTTGTAAAATTAAAAAAAAAAAGATAGTGGCAATTAGGGTGGTACAGGTATTTTGCCGTATTCAAGCAGACATTACTCATTTTAATATAACTACACATATTCCACCAATATAATTATGAAAACTGTTTGCAAAATAAAAAATATGCGAAAGATTAAAATCGCATGATAATTATACCTTGTACACGCCATGTACCCGGATAATCCTAACTCTGTTCAGCGACCCTAACTCAGTGCCAACATGGCTGACAGAAAGACGATGTATGTAGTTAATTTCCTCGTCTTTTTTCATGTTTTTATGTGAGTATGCAATATTAGCGTACAACTTTTGATAGTCATAATAGCCTGTATTGATAACATGTTTGTGTACTAAATATTTCAATCGAAATTTCACATTATGTGGCTAGAATTCATTAAAATGTACTCAAAAATGTCTTCAAAATGAACATGTTTTATGTTTCTAACTGTTTTAAAGTATCAGAAATTGCAGTAAGTCTTTACTTATTAAATGTATTAGTTCCATAAATATCTCTTTGACAATGTTTAACAGTATCAAAGTTTGAAATTGATTTTTATAGCTTAAAAATTGTATTGATTATGAGGTAGGTTTAAATTTGGGGATAATTCCTAACTGGTATAGGAAACAGTGCTGGATAAATACAAACTTAGAATGGATAAACACCTAACCAAACGAAAACGGCTGTTCGTCTGTGCTTTTTTATGGACTATTGATGCTCGAAGTTCTTTGATCTACCCACCCCTGCAGGGATATGGGATTCCTTTGTCCAACTTATCCGACCCGTGATTTTTTGCCGGCGGACAAGTGCATTTTTCATTCTGTGTGTCCGCGGACAAGCATACTTTTTCAGGTATAAAATGAGAAAACATAAAATATCATTTAGATTGTGTGTTGCTTCAAGTGTATGGAGGTGATAAAGATAATGGGTTCTTTGACTAGGTCTCGCGCACACTGTAACTCGGTGACTATGATAAAATATCAGAGAAGATTTAGATACAAGAAGATTTATTTAACGTCGGATAAGTATAAACATATAACACTAGCTTAAAGCTATTTTCCGACAAACACATGTAAATAAGCTCAACATAAGTAAAACAGCTGTAATAAAATGCAAATATGTTAAAGCAAATAAAGCATCTGGCTCAAAGTAGATAAGAAACAAATCACAAATTATCACATACATGTTACAGCGCATTAAAACAAAATAGCACATAGTTACTTGCAAATAAAAGGAAAAAAGTAATTTACCACATACAGATTTAGCACATTTAAAGCCGCATAAAAAGGATTAGCTGACACTACACAAAAATAAGAAGAGTCACATTTTACAACATGCATTTAAAAAAAAAAAAACATAAAAGAAGAAATCATATACATGCTAAAGGGAACATAAGAACTATTTAAAGTAGCTGAAGAAAAATACTTGCATCATCAGCATATAGCATTCTGTACCTAAAACTAAAAAAGGAAAACAAGGGTTACACACAGAGAACTAAAAGGACATTTTAAAGACATCAGAAACGTAAACAACTTAAAAAAGTATTATGACAAGTTTGTAAGTAGAATTCCAACTGCTGAGACAATAAGTCACTGTCAAAGAAAATATATTTGAGCAAGTAGTCAGCCAAATTAAAATCAAAAGCACACAGAGATCGCAAGTATGACTAAAATAAGTCGGAACGTTTTAAGAGTCTTTCTCTGAATTCATCTGGCTTTGCACCATTGCGTGGGCAGTGTTTCGGGCATGACCCCAAAAGATCCCGAACACTGCTTACGCGATTTCAGACTTATAAACGTTAAAAGGCAAATATTTCAACAGCTTATTTTTTTTTACCACAGTTATGTGATATGCTTTTCTATTTTGTTGTCCTAAATAAAGAACTCGATCTCTAGTCTATTTGCGCTTTCATGAAGGTTTAATATTACAAATCAGAGCAAGTGAAATTTGACTATGGACAAGTGCATTTTTAAGTGTCCGTGGACAAGTGAAAAATGTAAGGATACCCACACCCCTGTCCCGTCAGTCCATGCATCACTCCCCCCACCACACCACACACACACCTTTCTTCCCTATTTACCGCCTGAAAAATATCATATTTAATAATTAATCATAAATCTAATCCAATTTAAACAATATCAAAAATATTTCATTAGCACCTCTATAAAAATCTCTTACACTATACGATATACAAGATTTAAAACAAACAACATTCTTCTGAAACAGTGTGCGTGTGTGTGTGTGTGTGTGTGTGATGGAGGGAGAGAGGGTTGGGGACTACAGAACTTCGAACATCGGTGTTATTAAATAATTTCTTATATAAATATAATAATTTTGACTTTTATACTGAGTTATTTTTTTAGGGTTTATCCAGATTATTCCAAACATTGCTATTTGCATAATATTAAAATTATGAAAAAAATATTTGGCTGTAGTGGGCATACATATAACATCTTGTAAAATTAATGACAAAGTTTGAAGACAATACCGCTTATAAAGTAATGTTTACAATAATCAGACCATGTACATGTCAACTCATTCATTTCTATAGAATACTAGTCAGTTAGGTGTTTATCCGTCACGCAATTTCGTGTAAGTTAGGTTTTTATCCATTCCTTATGTAAACTGAGTTCGGTTTTTATCAAATCAAAGTTAGGTTTTTATCCCTTTTCTCGCAGTCCGTACATTTGAACATGTATTGTGTCAACATGTAGTGGGTTAACAACATAGGGTAAACGGGCCTATAAAGCAGTATATCTTTGCTTTCAAACAACAAAATAGTCGAGGCATCAAAAGCATAGAAGTATTTTTAAAGATTTTTTGTAAAAATTTTCATTGAAAAAGTTGCATTGTTCGTCGTTTTTCCACCTGAAACCACAAGGATTGATATATTTAACATGATACATTTTGAAATAAATATATACTTGATCGATGGAGGTAGATATATCAACAGAAAATTCCTTTATACATTATAGAACCATTAGGCGCAATGGCAACGAGTACTTTGTACGTTGTATGAGATTTGTAAGATGAGAAAAGATTCCCTTGTCGTTGGAAATTTCTTGGTCTCTGGGAAAAAAATTCTGTGCAGTCGATTATGCATCTTAGATTTTTGTACTTTTTAAAACAAGCTGGCATTAATTCCCTGATTCTTCCACGATCCGCAAACATGAACTTTTTTAACGGTAACATCTGCTTGTATAAAAACTGAATCCAAGTCAGAATTATCTGAGAAACGTTTGCAGCACTTGTTCCAAATCTGTAAGCTAAATCCTGATTTGTATATCCATTATGCAAACGCATTAATGTCATTAAAAAAGCATTTTTTGGGGAGATGAGAAGCGACTCTTTATTCACTGACTTGCGATTCCAATATTTTAAGTGTGGCAGAGCTGGTGCCAGAAATTTCCACAACTGAAGTAGTTGTAAATATGTTAATCCTGTGAAAAACCTGCTTTTTTTGTCATCATTTTCTAGTTCCGAAAAATCGAAGTCGCAACGCACTTGTACTGTTCGCTTTACATTTGTGTCTTTTGTTAATGTTTGTGAAATTTCAAGTTTGGACTTTAAGTTTTCATTTTCATTCTCTAAAATTTTGTTCTTTATTCGAAGTGCTATCTCTTGGGAACTTCCTGCTTCCGTCTGGGAACTTTTTGTACACAGTTTTCTTGCGGTAAAGATTTCACTGGAAACCTGAAAATAAAAAGTGAAACTTTGTAAAAATAATATAAAAACAAAATCCTTCAAGGGGTTCAAGAGTTACAAAGCGGACACGAAACAAACTGATATGACCTTTGACTCCTAAGTGTGACCTTGACCTTGAAGTGAGACATCCTAAACACGTGCTCTGCACGTCGTCCCAGTGTGGTGAACATTTGTGTCAAGTTTCCTTGAAATCCTTCAAGGGTTTGAGAGTTACAGAGCGGACACGAAATTGCTAATGGGCAGACGGACGGACGGACACCAGCGTCATAACATAATATGTCCCTTCGGGCATATCATGATCAAGTTACATTTCAAGCGAACATATTAAAGCAGCACCTCTCTAGGTGAACATCAAATTATTCTAAATTTAGAAAACGTTTTCACTGGTTTAAAGTATTATTTGGAATACCAATGTAAACAAACTTCTGAAAGATAAATAGAGAATAATTTTATGTTTCAGTGTAAGATCTAACTATTGGTCACAAGTGAGCATCAGTCTGTCAGAATCCGTGCTGTTTGCTAACGGTTTCTCTAACTGCAATAGGTTTTCAAAGCAAACAGTACAGATCCTGACCAGACTGCGCAGATGCGCAGGCCGGTCTGGATCCATGCTGGTCGCAAAGCACTATGTTGGTTTTCTCATGACGTGGCTCATATTTAAATAAACTACTGAAAAAAAATATAATACTTCTTCTACATACCCGCGCGTCAGTCATGTATGGATTATTGTATGGCTGCTCATTTTCCTCGTCTGGGATGTTCTCTTTGTTATCAACCTAAAAATACATGTGATGGATAAATAAAATAAACAAAGCTGGTAAAGGCGGTATAGTCTACAGATCAGGAATGTCATTCTTTCCAAATGTCTTCATGTTAAATATCATATCTGACATTGTAAACCGACATCATACAGAAGTGTCCATATCAATCTGTAATTCATTATAAATGTGTCACTGTCACTGTTATTTAAATTGACATGAAAACATGTCTTTTTATCTAAATTGGTGCCAGGGAACGGAAACCGGTAGATAAATAAATAATAGTCTTAACAAGTTAACATTACCCGGTGTTGGACATGTTATTCCTCTATTTAACCTTTAATTTCTATTGTACCTAAATAGATAACTTAAATACATGTACCTTTTCACTCAATGACAGCAGAATTGTCGCAATATCATGATCATCTGTCTCTTGGCCATCCGGTGTGTTGAAAGGTTGTTGTGATGCTTGATTATTATCTGACCTAGTCTGTTTAAGGACAGTGTTTGGTGATTCTTTCAATACCAGACGCCTTTGTATCCGTCTTCGTGGTGTCTTCTTAATCCGTTGTACCTATAAAAAAAAATATATTTTTAATAGCCATAATCATTCCAAACTGAATGTAAAGTGATCTAATCAGTACTCCCGATCAATCCGAAGTTGAAAAATCAATTAAGATTATGACTGGCAGATTATTTCTTTTTCTTGCCAGTCTTACCTTCAGAGCTGAAAATATGAGCCGTGCCATGAGAAAACCAACATAGTGGGTTTGCGACCAGTCTGGTCAGGATCCATGCTGTTCGCTAACAGTTTCTCTAATTCAAATAGGCTTTGAAAGCAAACAGCATGGATCCTGACCAGACTGCGCGGATGCTGGTCGCAAACCCACTATGTTGGTTTTAATAATGAGACCTCAGTTAGACCGACTTTACATTCCGATATTTTACTTTGTCTACCAAGAGTATCAACCAGTCAAAAAAATATCGTATAAATGATGTTAAATTATTGAGTACAATCATTTGGACCATGATCCTGTCAGCTAGTCAGTGGAACATTAAAACAGTTATTCCCTGGTCCTAGTCGAACTAATCCGACGTATACAGTTTGTTTTATATTGTGACGGTCAAACACCCCCTTTTTCATAAAAATGTTCTTTGAAACTTTAAACTTACATCATATTTTGTGGCGTTAGCCGGGATCGGATCCGGGTGTAAATCTGTTGGCCCATTTCCACCTACAAAATGTAGACTGCAGATATAAGTGTCTTTCTTCACCCAGGTCTCATCAAATCCTACCCTGCAACAAGCCTTCACCCATCGCTGACATTTTTCGAAGTCTTTTCCTGGCTTAGGAAATCTGATGAAAAACACATCACGCATTTCAGCTCGGTCCGGATATCTAGAGTCACTATTACACGTTCCATATGCGCAATGTTTTGTTGCACCTATTTTCCTCTTCCTCTCACTACTATCCATTGTCACAAACTTTGAAATTTAGTTAGAAATTGCAATACTGTCAGTTTTCACACACCGTTCTATTTATTTACACTGTAACCTTTGTCCGCAATCGGTGTTACACGCGCGGTGCATTGTGGGATATCGATCAATAAAGTTCTATTTTTAGAACGCAAACAAGTGCTATTACACAGAAAACAAAGTTGTATCGGCTTTACATCCGCCATGTTGACACTGAGTTAGGGTCGCTGAACAGAGTTAAGATTATCCGGGTACATGGCGTGTTGTAATTACAAAAAGAAAATGCCCGTAATTCAAAACGCAACTATAGCCTTATCAGTGTAATAAACGTCTGTGTTGTTTTAACGTTTCTTATTTAGAGGTAATTGGCAAGTTTTATTACAGGTCCAATAAAAAGGATTTATGCGTGATGCATACAACATTTTATTACTTCTATAAACTATCATTCAGTAGGATTACAGTATAGAAATTGCTTTCATGTAAAATTATCTTGAATTGAACATGTACAATAAATTATGAAAGTAAGTTAATCACGACGACATTTATGATAACTGAAAAGATCATGAAACCAGGTAAAATTTTCACGAAAACAAAAATATATCATTAAGTTACTGAAGTAAAATTCAATTCTGCTTTAAATGCAGATATTATTTACATTGCAAAAACATTCTTGTACACAAAAATACTCCGGACATATTTTCCACCTTTGATTTGATCAAGGCGGACCTTGAATTTATTTACTAAAATCTATTAAGTAAAATATATACAAAAAATTCTATATTTTACCTTTTTGTACTGTAACTGAGTAGAAAAATAGCGACAGTTTGCATTTGTGATCCAATGGCCGATAGAAAAGCTATCTCTTTTAATGTTTAATTGACATAATTGGCATAATTGACACTGATATTTAAATGTATATGAAATAAGGTGAGAACAACAACATAGGAAGAAATGCGCATCTCTTTCTTTTTAGAACCGAAATATTAATTGCAATATTTAATTGCATTTCTTATATTGTTAATTTGTGATATTAACACAAAATGAATTACTCGCGAAGTAAATTACATTAAATGATTAAATCATTACTTTAACCTTTTGATCACAATACCGCATGTTCACGCGGCATAATAATATCGTCTGCTTATGACGCTACAACAACAACTTCGCGCTGAAGTTAATTTTTCTTCCAAATAAACCGTCTGAGAACGAATCAAATTTTTATTTCACAAAAATGAAATAAATGTCATTCAAAAGATAAATTCAATGAGAGTAGGAAATTTTTTGCACCTAAGCTTTCATATCAATGGTTTTATACCAAAAAATGCTTTGAAGAAACGCATGTATGAGATTTTTGCACATTTTATATGGAAAAAAGAAGGGAAAAAATGACGAAATGATGGCATTAAACTTCATGTGAAGAACGAATCAAAAATTAAGATTAAATTTAATTAAAAAAAACCTTGTGATGAATCAAATGTTGAACTTTGGTAATATTTTTGCATCTAAGGTTTCTTATTTTTAGTAATTTTGTTATTAAGTAAAATGTGTACATGCCCTTCTTATTTCTATATAGAAAATCTGACCGCTATCGATTAGTGGCCGGAGGAATATTCTTCGGTATGCAACGTATCCCAAAGGATTATGTGGATGTTATAACACGAAATGAACATGCGCTAACGCTATTCTAGCATAAAACGCGTAAAAACTGATAAATGAATACAATGTCACTCAACGTCATTAAGTTTCCACGAAATGCGCGGGAATGTCCGAGTTGTTTTTTACGTTGACGTCATTTCGTTTTGAATTACCCGTTTTGAGGCCGAATGACGTTTACGCTTTGCCACAGAACGCGCATAGATAAAAAGGTGTTATAACAGCACGCGAGCGCGAGAATCTCTCTGTTAACACACGTTTTCCCTCCTGTTAAAACACATCCGAAAAGTGGCAAGAACATCAGTTTTATGCTAGAATGTTTTGTTTTATTCCAAAATGTACCTTTGAATGATACAACCGAATATTTCTGAGCAATCTGGTGGACTGTAAGGATTCCCGACTGAGGCATTGCCTTATTTCATGTTATAATGTTTACCATGTAGGGTATATCTGTAACCTAATGGCATTTTAGGGCCCATTTTTATGTGAGATATTGTGACTAAGCTTAGTACATACATAGCTTTCTTGGATAATGATGTAAGGCATGCGTTCTATATTTTTTGTTGTTTGGATCAAGGCGAGGATTATTTTTCATTAAAAATAGAAAAATGGTTTTCTCCTTATAACTTCAATTTGGAATGAGTACAGCAGATCAAACCTAGTAAATACATGTAGGCAACTTTCATAGAGACCAATGTTTTTGTTTCATTTTGGACAGTTAAGGTCAAGGTCATTATTACTAAATATAGGAAAGTGGTTAACGTACTGCAGTTTAGTAGGGAATTGGTAGCTTTCAAAGAGACTGAAATTCGTCTACGTTTAAGTGTTTTTTGTAGGCAGATAATGCTTCTTAGAGGGTGAAAATCTTTAACCCGTTCGGCGGAGTATACCGATTCACTGAATTTGCTTGTGATTTTGCATATTGCAAAACACATTTAGATGTATATGTTATTTATATAGAATGAACTCCTAGTTCTAACGTTACGTTTATGCAGTCTCAGTTTATTCAAAGTTCTGATTATAGGAACTAACATGCCTGCCTGTGTAAGACGGGCTTTTTCCTACCACAGAGGGACAGTGTGGAATGAAAAACCGAGCGTTATCGAGGATTTTTATCCAAGAAGTCCCCAGGGTTGGGAAAACAGCTGTCTTACACAGGCAGACATGTTAGCCTATTACGTTCAAAATAAATCGTGGTGACAAATAGATTTGGGTATTTCTTGGCATTGTTTATATAACTTATCACGTCATAATAGTGCCAGTACAATGTGACGTCACCTAGGTGCACGCCATTTTAGAAGGGAAAGACAGGAATATCTATCCCAGGCGCGTGCTCGCACAAATGTATACATACTTCCCCGCTGGGTAGACAAGAAATTACATTAATGCAACCTGTTACTTCCAAGTTCTGACGTTACGTTAATGCAACCTCAGTGTCTTCCAAAATCTGACGATACGATTATGCAACCTTATCGATTTAAGTGCTTTGATGTAACATTTTTTTGTAAAAGATGTTGTTGTGTTTTGCAGATATTTATTAATGGGTTTTATGTTGCCCTTTGTGCATAATAAACCTGTTTATTTTTCATGGATCCCTGTTGGAGTAAGGAGGTCGCGACGAGAACAGTATTTTAGTATTTAGTCGTGCGCTAGTTGTTTCCTTTGTATTTTGAACGCAATTTGTAATGAAAAAAGCGTGAACTTCGTTTTTGGATTTGCCACGTTTGCTAGACTCTTCCACGCGTTAAGTACTACATATTAACGACTGTTATGACGCGCCAGGTATAAAATTAGTGAAAAATAGCAAACGCTGATTGGCTGAGTGTATATGTTGAGCGCAAATAACCAATCTGCGCTATTTACCAAACGCGCAGCGCATATAACAAATTTTTGTACGTTGGTTATATGCGCAACGATTTACCAATCGTTGCGCAGGATAAATTTAACCTGCCCGATTTACCAAATGCGCAGCGCAAATAACAAATGTAACTTTATATATCAGAAATTTGCATTTCGTGTTTGATAAATCATGCAGTTGGTCAATTTATTAATAAATATAGATGTCAAATGCTGAATATCTCGGTACTTAAATTAGGTGTCATAAATTTGTTTCTACATCAGTAAATTCACGGCAGTCGGTCACCAGGTTTCAATACCTCCAATCTTATACAAGATGCAATAAAACCCAAACATGCGTGAAGGTGTGATTTCCTCCAGCTTGCATACGTCGTCCCCTGGTATGTTTTAGGCTATTTTCATAATTATCTACTTCACCCGAGCACACACTTAGCAAAATATCGTTTTTATTATATTGAAATATCTTGAAATTTCCCAATAATATTCTTTCTACCAACGGGAGCATATCTCTCAACATGTCTAAGATAAAAGATGAAATAAAAAAGTCACAGAATTAAAAGAAAATTCTTACAGATCTTATCTATATTATTATTATTATTATTATTATTATTATTATTATTTTATAGTACAAAATCGATTGAATAAAAAGTAGGCCTTTGATTACAGACTAAAACTGTAGAGTTTTTTTACAAATCTAAATGGATCTATAATGTTACACCTGTAACTTGCTTGGCAGGTCGGTCCTGCGCTAATAGCAAAGTTTGAAATTACACTGTATTTCAAACATATTCCATTCATAAAACATACTATTTATGTAACTTTCAAATGAATACTGTAGAAAAATGAATAGAAAAAGAGTGATTTCTGTCATAACGAGAACGAAATATTACATTTTTTATCCGCGCAAGATGTGTGTCTGCGCTAATAATAAATCTGGAAATTATTCTGATAACTTGAATATCTTTTATAAATCATATTAACTTTTACTTTGATTTACGATTACAGACTAAAACTATAAGGTTTTTTTACAAATCAAAATGGATCTATAATGTTACACCTGTAACTTGCGTGGCAGGTCGGTCCTGCGCTAATAGCAAAGTTTGAAATTACACTGTATTTCAGATATATTTCATTCATAAAACATACTATTTATGTAACTTTCAAATGAATACTGTAGAAAAATGAATAGAAAAAGAGTGATTTCTGTCATAACGAGAACGAAATATTACATTTTTTATCTGCGCAAGATGTGTGTCTGCGCTAATAATAAATCTGGAAATTACTCTGATAACTTGAATATCTTTTATAAATCATATTAACTTTTACTTTGATTTACGATTACAGACTAAAACTATAGGGTTTTTCTCGTTGTGACGGAAATCACGCTTCTTTCTATTTTTTTCTACTCCGAAAACATTTTTATGAAGTTACATAAATAGTATCTTTTAGAATTGAAATATGTTTGAAAGATCAACGTCAGTTCAGAAATTGCTACTAGCACAGGAACAACATCCAGCGCAGGCTACGGATGAAACATTATATTCAGATTTTCAAAAGCTACATTTTTAGATTGTAATCGAAAAACGAAGTAAAAGTTAAAATGGTTTATAAAAGATATTCAAGTTATTGGAGTAATTTTCAGACTTCTATTAGCGCAGGACACACATCTTGCACACCTACAAAATGTAAAATTTCGTTCACATTTTGAGGAATTTTATTAGTTATTCATTCTATTTATCTCACTATAAAACATTAAACAATTATATAAGTATAAAAGATCCGTAAGTTCGTCTTTTAATTCTGCTTATTTTTGTTTTATTTTTAATCTTGGCCATGTGAAGAGATATGCTCACGTCGGTAAAAAGAATTGCGCTTTTTCAATATGATGAAAAGAAAAGCGATATGGTGAAATGTGGTAAGTGTGTGGCAATTCAGTCTGTTATGTAAGTCTCCTTTATGTTCTATATTCGGTATAAAATGACTGCGTGTGATCGAATGAAGTAAAATACTTTAGTTATAAAAAGAATAGAGAGGACGATGTGGCTATCCGAAGGAAATCACACCTTCACGCATGTTTGAGTTTTATTGCATATTGTATCATATTGCGGGTATTGAAACCAGGTGACCGACTCCCATGAATTTAATGATGTTGAAATAAATTTATGACACATTTTTAAAACCAGGATTTGCAATATCAGTCTGTAATTGTTAAACAATGTAAAAGTTAGCATGGTTTATGGCAGATATGCATATTATCAGAGTAATTTCCAGATTTTCTATTAGCGCAGGATCGACATCCCGCACAGGCTACGGCGTTTAAAAGTTAAAAAAAGTATAAAAATAAATAAAAAAATACTTGTGTTATTAAATATACTTGGGATATTTTGTATCATTTTAATGTTTTTAACACCTATGACAAATGACTCTTAATACCGTCGTCAACAGAAATTTATAGGCCATAAACTACCAGGGACGTGAGAATCTCATTGAAATTACCGTATAAATACGCACATTTACTTTAAAAAATGTTTTTCTGTTTCTTTACAAATTCACACCTTTACGCGTGCCTGATCACCGTCAGTTTTACAATTTTATGTAGGCCTACAAGTCTGACACTCTAATGATATTCAATTTTATCGGGAGATATCATCCATATGTTAAAAGCGCAGACTCATTTACCAAACGCGCAGGACAGTTGCCCTGCGCATATAAGAAATATATAAGGTTGCCCGATTTACAAATCGTTGCGCAGATAACAAATTGGTTATTTGCGCTGCGCGATTTACCAAATGCGCAGATTGGCTATATGCGCGTAACATATATATCGATTTAAACGTCACGCAGAGCTCCCTTTTATTTTAGATCTTTTTTTGTCGGCTGCTAGATGGAATTTACAAAAAAAAAAACATTAGATATTTCTGTAAAAAAATAAAGAAAGAAAGAAAAATAAAAATAAAGAATGTAACACACCATTCAGTATCCTTAAACCCAAAAAGTTGAATGTGTTAGAAAAAAAAATGATTGAGATACATTAGTAATTTGACCCACTGGATACAGTGGATATGGAAAGTCATTAATTTATGAAGTTTTGCAGAAGATTTCAATTAGTTATACCTAATTACAATTCTCTCATCAATACTAGATACCTGCGAAGAAAGAGAAAGATTTATGGTAAGTTACCAGTAGATCTAGATTTCTATACCTATTCTAACTATGGGATGCGAACTGGTCCAAAACTCTCAGAAACCGCATCTTGCGGTTTAAAAGCGCATCTTGCGGTTTATAAACCGCAATATGCGGTGCCTAAAACGCAAGATGCGCTGGAACAGTTTTGAACCGTTTGTGCGTGAAATACTAAACCGCATCATGCGGTTTACCCGCCTTTAACCGGATGCAGTATAGTACGATAGAGTATTGTTTTTCTATCGACCAATGAGAAAGCTCGTTATTCATTTGAGCGCGATTTGCTAAAAACTGAAAAAAAAAACAACAGCCAGCTAATATCAAATAATGTCAAATTAAAGTAATGGACATCGGAAACTTTCTGAGTTCGAGTTGTAATGGGATCGATCAATATGTCACTAGAAGTGTCACAGTCTCAAGATGCTTTAGATAGCGCCATTGTCCGGTTGGACGCGTTGATTAGAAATGTCAACAGAATGACTGTAGCCTATCCCGGATTAGTCCAAATAATTGTACTCGAGAGTTGAATATCGTCATACTTTTTTGACTGGTCGATACCCCCCTCCTCTAGGTAGACAACGTGAAATATTAGAATGTAAAATCGGTCTACCCGAGGTCTCATTATTTAGACTAATCCCGGATGTGCAAATATTTTGACCGACTTGTCAGAAGCCATGGAAGTAGTACAAGAGTTAAAAAGGTTTATAGATTATAATTGGGTTTTTTTTTCTGTCAAACTGAATACATGGTGAGCGGGTAAGAAACCCCCTCAAAAATGCCCTCCAGACCCGGAGTCTAGAGGTCCGGTTACCGGACCTCTAAACAACCCGTACTGGGCAGGCTAGAGGTCCGGTAATCAATATACGTATGTACTATTATAAACTGTAATACAGTACCAGCGTAAAAGGTAATTGCTGGTAAGGTAATTGCTGGTAAAAGATATGATTAGTTGTCATAAAGTTGCCTTTATTACGTTTATTTTTGTAAATATTTTATGTATAATTAGCTCTCACTCGAGTTCGGTACATATTGAATATGAAATTTTAACAGCGATTTCCGGTAGTCACCGTTATTTATTTCCTCTCACTGTTACGCGTTTTGAAAAAGTAGCTAAAAATCCTATATGACAATGGGAAAATCGGAGTCTATTATGACAAAGAGTTATCACTTGCAAAGGCCGTGCAGTCTGTAGTTCAAAGCTCAAATTATGATGTCAAAGAAGTAATCTTGAAACGTTATGAGCGTGTTCCTGAGGCAAATAGTACCAAATGACCCATGCTGAATTTGCCCGAGTTAAACAGCACTTATTTGATAGTTTGAGTACCTTAAAGAAGATTGTTTAATTTATTATATGCTGAGACAGCTAATGTTAACTTAAGAATTTAAAAGGTGTATTGGCACCGAGGCTTCATCCTTTTAACAGGAGGTGCAAAATTGTTCCACAATTTCTTGCACTTAAAGGTCCACGCATACAAATATACATGCACGTACGCACGCACGCACACGCAAAGCAAAGCAAGACGGTGCCCAACTAGTTTGTTCTTTGTGCCCACTTGTTTTATTTTTTGTTTACCGCTTTGTTTATGTGTTTCTTGATTATTAGATCCTAAAGTGTGAGGTTGTTCACTGTTCAAGGTTTCTGACCATTTCTAAACGATGTTCCCATTTTCAGCGTGCCTTTTGTCTGTAGAGGTTTATATGTTATATATATATATATAACACAAATAAAAAAGAACCCGGAACGGGAACAAAATATCGTAAAATTATAAAATGACTTCACACGCTCGCTTAGTTTTTCTTAAATTTTAATATAAAAGTCACAAACTAGTTTCGCCGTGAATGGCTCATATATGGTCAGAAACCTTGAACAGTATACATATAGAAAGTCGCATATTTGGCATTAGAAGTAAGCACACATTTAAAATTGGAAAAAGTCCCATTTTTTAAGCTGGACATTTTTCCAATTTTTAAAAACTTATATTCGTGTAGTACACTTTAAGTCTTACAGCTTTAAATATATCCATAGTGCCTGTCTAAAACAAATTATTTCTTGCATACCAGACGGGGATTTCCGGTATTTTTACCGGTGCTGGAAAAATCCGTCTTACACCCCGGGGTGTAAGATGACTCTCGTGCTTTAAATGACGTATTACGAACTACATCTACGTAGAAGATTTATGTAGTTATTTATATTTTATTTCGAAAAACGGAATAAAAATTCAATACCTTGACAGTTCCTCTTTGTTCCTGATAGTATATTTCCCGACTCAAAACACGTTATTTTACTAAAAATTCGTAACGTTACGCTGCAACTGATAAAACAAAACCGGAACTAAATATTGTTATTTCTTGCCTACCTAGCGGGGAAAGTATACATTTGTCCGAGCACGCGCCAGGGATAGTTATTCCTGTCCTTCCCTAGGGAAAAACCTTGTCTAAAATAGCGTGTAAAAAGGTGACGTCACATAGTACTGGCACTATTGTGACGACACAAACTATATAAATAATTTCAGGAAATACTAAAATCTATTTGTCTCCGCGATCTATTTTGAACGTGATAGGCATGAAAAATTATCTAACACGTCTGCCTGTGTAAGACAGCTGTTTTCCCTACCCTCGGGACAGCATGGATAAAAAACCTCGCTAACGCTCGGTTTTCCATTCCACACTGTCCCTCGGGTAGGAAAAACCCCGTCTTGCACAGGCAGGCATGTAAGATCCTTATATTCTTGCCTACCTAGCAGGGAAAGTATACATTTATCCGAGCACGCGCCGGGGATAGATATTCCTGTCTTTCCCTAGGGAAAAACCTTGTCTAAAATAGCATGCACTAAGGTGACGTCACGTAGTACTGATACGATTGTGACGTCATAAACTTTATAAATAATGTCAAGAAATACCCAAACCTATTTGTCTCCACGAGCTATTTTGAACATGATAGGCAAGAAAAATGATCTAACATGTCTGCCTGTGTAAGACAGCTGTTTTCCCTACCCTCGGGACAGCATGGATAAAAAACCTCGCTAACGCCTATCGGTTTTCCATTCCACACTGTCCCTCGGGTAGGGAAAACCCCGTCTTACACAGGCAGGCATGTAAGATCTTTATAATTTTTACACCCCAGGGTGTAAGATTACTCTCGTGCTTTAAATGACGTATTACGAACTACATATATGTGGAAGATGTATGTAGTTTTTTATATTTTATTTCGAAAAACGGAATAAAAATCCAATATCTTGACAGTTCCTCTTTGTTCTTGATAGCATATTTCTCGATTCAAAACACGTTATTTTATCAAAAATTCATAACGTTACGCTGGAACTGATAAAACAAAACCGGAACTAAACAGTGTTATTTGTCTTTGAAACGTCATGACGTCTTTCCTGTTTACAGACGTTGATTTCCCGCGCTTTGTTTAAATACGCTGCTATAAGAAATAGTTCTAAAAAGAAAGCCGTTCAACTGTTTTTATTTTCATTATTATATCTTGATATCGGTATGCAAGAAAAAGATTCTGTCACTGGTTATAGGTGCAGACTGGAATATCCGGCCCTCGGCTAACTGTTTAGGCGGTAACTCGGTAGGAACCTCGTCATCGCCTAAACAGTTACCCTCGAGGCCGGAAATTCCCATCTGCACCTATAACCAGTGAAAGAATCTTATAGTCTTATCCTTTATGTTTTGGTTTACCAAATATTGTTCGAGCTCAAAAACTTGACGTCATGTCAATACAACCTCGGTTTCGCAACAACAATTTGTAGACTGTAGTGATGTATAACTCTGGTTGTGTTTCCTGTGCTTTGTTCTTCTGGGAAATCTACCCTTGCCTTTAGATATTTTGTAGTAAAGAGGTTATGTTCAGAATCAGGTCAATTGAAATGAAAATATCTGCATCTGTAGAAATGAAACTGCCCTTTATCGGTCTGCTTAACACAGGTTACACTGTACTTTATTTGAATCCGAATACCCAGTTTGTATTTATATTTTTAAAGTTTGTGCAGAACGAAATTAGATACTGTTATAATATTAAAGTTGCGTTTTGGTGCAGCTATTGTGCGATAGATTACAAGATTTGATTTGAAATGTGACTGATCCCGGATGCAGCGGTAAGTCTAACAAAAGAAAATTAATGCTACGTTTGCAATTAACTTTAAATGGAGACACTGAAGCATTTGACCTAATTTGTTGCTATACAAATATGCTAAAAAAAGAAGAACTGGTTTTACTCCCGGACGTAGCGATGATGCATAAGAAAAGAAAATTTATGACATAATATCATTGGAAGCTATATAACCTAACGAAAAGAAAGAAATGTTAGTGCTCCCGGATGCGTCTAGGATTTCTTAAGTACGATAGTTAAAGATATGATCTAAATCTTTACAACATTCTTCTTTTTTACGTTTTATTCATATTCAGTAGTTTATTATATTACCTGCCTACGCTAAATTATTTTCACAGTTCCACACGTCAGTTAAAAACTCTTTTTGAAGATTTTCAGTCTGATTTCAAAACTATCCGTACTTTTTCCGATTTTCCTCTGTTTATGATTTTTCAAATGTGTTGGAATTTTAAGCTGATACATCGTTTTAGATCATGCACACCACAATTTAAAAACTGTCTTAATAATTAACCATGAGGAAGAATTGACCTCATGACCGATATGGCAGAAAATCGACATCAGGGGAAACAACCGCTATATGGTATTGGTAACGGGTGACCGGCATTGATGTCGATATCTATTGCCCCCGGGTATTATCACCTGGGTGTTTCTTTCAGTTTTAAAAGGTTTTCCATAAGAAATTAAACAAGCATCGATTTATAAGTAATAGTTATTGTTCGAGGAATAGGTCTGCATTGTGTTTATAGACCTGTGAGGAATTTGTGAACCGAGCGAGCGTAGCGAGCGAGGTTTTCAAATCTCCTCACAGGTCTATAAACACAATGCAGACCTATTCCGAGAATGATAACTGACTTACCTACATGCTTCTTTGTTTTACATAGTCCAGATTGGTTTCGGATTTGAAGAACGTGTATGTATGATAAAAAACAAATAAAAGGAACAAGACAATATGTGATACAATTTATCGGATACTATTAATATAACAAAATGCCCAACTTGCTACGAACCTGTAAATATATTTGTCAGCAGTTAAGACATGACATTTTGTATTGCATGAAAATCCGTGCACATTTGGGAAATATTGGGAAGATAATAGTCTCTCTCTGAGATCATCAATGTGTGTCTACTCACAGACAGTTGGGGTTCGGACCCCCACCCACCCCATTCTCCTGCGTCCCTGGTTAAGTTTTGCCAATATTTTCTAGCATTTTACCATGTATTGAGCATAGGTGACGATCATAAAATGCATTTTGTAATATTTCAGCGCGTTTTAAAAAAATGTATTTTTTACCATCAATGCTCTCAAGAAGACACAACGAAATGTGCTAAAAACTGCGCGCACACCATCGAGAAGATATTAAAACCTTCAGTCTTCTTGGTTTAAACATATTTTATTCCCAAAAATATACAAAATTATATTGAAATACAAACATTACATGTACAGTAGATGAAAAGGATTAGAACGAAAGACAAGTCTTATAGAGTTCTTCTCCTAAAATGGACAGATAAATTACTGTTTCGCAAAAGTACAGTGAAGCTTTAAATATAATATCTATGGGAATGTAGTCTAGCATATCAAAAAATCATGTTTCTGGAACAACAATATGAGCGCTAATGAGAGTAGAGAAGTTAGAAGTATTTCATTAAATTTTCTAGAAATATAACAAGGTAAAATAGTGTCTCGTTGAGGTTCAGAAATATTTACAGGAATCTCTTACTTTCAGCTATGTAACAGTGTACATTTGTGAAAATATTGACATTATCCTCGTCCGGTAAAGAAGTGTTTCCATAAAGAAGAAGGTTTTCGTCGATATCGTAGTTCTGAAGGTTATTGAAAAGTTTTTGGCGACAGTCTGTATATAAGGTACATTCTAATAGATAATGGGCATTCGTCTCCATCTGGCCGCATTGACAAAGAGGCGTGGGTGATATATTTCTAAGAAATAGATGTTGATTGAGTGCACTGCATTAAGTCCGTAATCTTGTGTGAAGAACTTGGAGCTTCCTTATTCCGACATAATAGTATTTGGGTATGCAGCGAATATCTTTATTCAAGTAATCTTTGAAAGAAGATAATGTTGTTAAATTACGAACACTATCTGGTAAGAGGTTCCAGTCACGTATCACTGAAGGCAGAAAAGAATTAAAGTATAAAGTGGTCCTGGACGGTATACCACGTACATTGTTCGGATTTCTTAAATCATAGCGATGTTCAGCTGGATGAGGTATTAGAGTTGAGAGATATTCAGGTGTCTTATTTGTGTACATTTTAAAGAAAAGAATGAGTCTATGCTTGTATCTGCGCTCTGACAGACTTTCCCATGGAGATTCTTCATGGAGTTTTTCAAGGGAAACTAGTTTTGTTGCACCAGTAGCTATACGAGCACATTCGTGTTGGATTTTGTCAAGTTGATCTACTTCATAATTTGTACAATTACTCCAAACAACATCGGCGTATTCGAGAATAGGCCGGACGAAGGAAGTGTAGATAGTTTCCAGAGATTTCCGATCGATGGAAAACTTGATTTTACGCATGACGTTGACACTTTTCCATGCTTTGTCTAAAATATAGTCAATATGTGAGTGCCAGCTACAATCGCTGGAAAGAAAGACACCAAGATGTTTGTGTTCAGTTACTTCAGGTATTAGCTGCCCAAACATAGAGAGTACAGGATGGGGAAATGTATTTCGTTTTCTGGAGACAAGGAGTGATTCCGATTTGGAAGGATTAAATATAACAAGCCATCTGTCGGCCCAGGCAGAAATTTTAAGAATATCACTCTGAAGGAGTTCAAATGCCTCACGGGGCTGTTCAACAATAACGTAAAGACTAGTGTCATCGGCAAATAAGTTGATGGAAGACTGAATGTCCATGACTATGTCATTTATAAACACAAGAAAGAGCAGAGGTCCGAGAATCGAGCCCTGAGGGACTCCTGCTTTTATTGTAGTCCATGATGACTTAGTGCCAGGAAGAACAACACGTTGACGTCGGTCACAAAGGTAGTCAGAGATCCAAGCTAGATGGGAACCTGATATGCCCGCAAACTTGAGTTTTGCTAATAGGCCTTTATGCCAGACTTTGTCAAAGGCCTTACTGATGTCAAAAAAGACTGCTCGAACTTCCAGGCCCTCGTCCAGTGATTTGCACAAGATATCATATATGTATGTAAATTGATTCACTGTTGAATCTCCTGGAATAAAGCCAGATTGGACTGGGGTCAAAAAGTCAATGTCTTTCAGGTGGTTGAAGATGTATTTAAAGATCAGTCGTTCAAAAACCTTTTCAAGTGTATTTAGAAGAGAGATAGGACGATAGTTGTTTGGAAGTGAAGAATCACCCTTTTTAAATATCGCACAAACATTAGCTTCTTTCCAAACACGTGGTACTTTACAACGTTGTAGGGATTCGTTAAAAAGATCACAGAGAGGTACTGATAGTTCACGAGAAGTTTCTAAAAGGATTCTATTACTTATACCGTCCGGGCCAGTGGCCTTATCAACATCTAGAGATTTGAGGATATTTTCCACTTCACTTGGGGTCAGAATGATTTCGCTAAGAAATGGTGTAGAAGACGGTAAGCCAAGGTCAGGTGCTTGTCTATTGTCGTCATCGATAAGAGTTTGTTTCTGGAAATAGTCGTTGAGTATATTTGCTTTTTCAAAGTCAAAGGATGAGATTTGATGGGTAATGGGGTGTTTTAATGGCGGGATAGAGTTATTTTCAGGTTTAGAAATAAAAGACTTGAGAGTTTTCCACCAGTCTTTGGATGACAGAGAACCATTTTTAAGACTATCTGACAATTTTGAAAAATGTTGAGATTTTGCCTCACGAATTAATAGAACGGTATTATTTCTAAGTTTTCTAAACTTCTGCCAGAGATAAATAGACTGAGATGATTTCGCTTTTCGGTATGCCCTTTTACGTTTACGGATAAATTTTCTAATATCGCTGGTCATCCATGGAACATCAAGAGGGCGAACTTTAACAATGTTGGTTGGGACGTTATCTTTTGCAAAAGATACGATAGTAGAAGTTACATTCTCTGCATATATGTTAATATCGTTATCTTTGCAATGATTCCAGTCATGATTGCTCAAATCGTCACGCAATTTGTCGTAGTTCCCACAGTCATAGTTCCAGATAAGCCTGGTAAAACATTTCATCTTAGGTTTTCTGAATTTCAGAATACCATAGACAGGACAGTGATATCGTTGATCTTGTTGAAGGAAGTGTTCTCCTACTCCTGACTGGATAACATTATCTTTGGTGGATACAAAAATGAGATCAATAAGGGATTCAGAGTGTTCAGTGAAATGAGTTGGTTCATTGATTATTTGCTGAAGATTGTATTGTTGAGTTATAGTAAGAATTTTACGAGAGCTATTTGCATTGAAGGCATTATAGTTAAAGTCGCCTGTGATGAAAATATCAGATATGTTGGACTCTACTGCTAGACCAATAGAATCTTCGATAAGGTTGTTTGTAATACTATCTGCATTTGGAGGGCGATAGAAAAGACCAAAAAGAATATGTCTGTTGTTACAGAGTACTAACTCCAGCCATATACTTTCCACACGATTCAGTTCAAGATCAGGTCTGCGCTTATAGCGTAAGTTGTCCTTTACATAAACTAACACGCCACCATAGGTATCACCAGTGCGATCCTTTCGTTCAGGGTTGTGAAAAGTAGGAAGCAAGATATCATCAATTGTATTTGCATTACTCAACCACGTTTCTGAGAAGGCTAGGATATCAAAACTGCTGAGTTCCGTATAAAGATCATCAAGTTTGTGTTGTATACTTTGAACATTTAGATGCACAAAAGAAAGATGGTTAGAAAAGTAATTCAAAACTGGTAATGCACTAGAAGCAGAAGACGATACTGATGAGTGAGCTGAATGCGGTCCTGGATTTTGGTGAACGTCACCGGCAACGATTAATAGAATATACAGCCATGCAGAAAAATTAGCAGTTACTAACATTAGGACTAAGCGATATGTGAAAAGCAAGTTGGAACTAAACCGTTTTGCGGATACTGACACTTTTCTCCTTGGATGTCTGATTAAATATTTAGTATTGGCGAATGATATTACAGAGGAATACAAAGACCAAGCAGCTACTGAATACCAGTGGATGTATAAAAGAAGAAATATGTGTATCGACAAAGGAAACCGTACTTTCACTTGATATACCGGCATGACGGCCATGTGTCTGTGTTTTATATTTTTATGTAATAGAAGACATACGGATCAGATACAAACACATCGCCGTCAAAAATGAGGATTCATAACACAGAATGGTTTTGGTGGGCTGTGTAAAGTAAGAGAATTCTGGTACCAAGTCTGTTCCTGAGACACATAGAAGTAGAAATAGAATATGGAAAAAGTTCATGATGCTAATGAAATAAAAAATGAAAGTGTGTAACTGTAACAAATAAAAAAAAGAGGAATGAATATATGTGGACCTGCCGGGAGTGATATGAAAGAGTATTTCTTGTATAAGATTAACATAATCTTTCTGAAGACTCAACGTGCAACTATGATTGAAATAATGATGTAACGATACTTATACTATACAATTAATGAAACGTTTTATTTGCTACTGGTAACTATGTCATTCTGAGAAGACACTTGCAGACTTGTGTTTTGTAACAAATAAATGATAAAGTGATGAGGTACAAGTTGACAAAATTTCTCTAAATCTGTATAGTACAAGCAAAACGTTAGTTGGCATCTGTGACAAACAAGCTGTAATGATTTTACATATATATGAAATATAGTATATTATCAATGAATACTTGAGTTTACATATATGTTTTTGTATATTATCAATATATACTTAAAATCTGGTATTTGTGTATAATAGTTGATAAGTTAAGCTAGCAAAATTTGTAAAGTACTATCAACAAATTAGTTTACGCAGTGACAATTTCGCTTTAAAAGGATTTTTTTGTCAAATCTGTATCAGCAAGAAAAACATATTAGTTGGTTGACATTTGTATATTATGGTATATCAATGAATACTAAAAATCTTTTATTCATGTATAAAGGCTAATGCCACTAAGAAGGAAAAGAAGAGTCCTTGTCAAGATTTTTATAGTACTGTTAAACAAGTTAATTGACATCTGTGACAAGCTCGCTTTAATGAATTTACATATATATGTTAAAGTATGTCATCAATGAATACTGAAAATCTTATATTATGTGTAACAGCTATCAACAAGTGAATTGACAGCTGTGACAAGCTCACCTTAAAAGAGTCTTTTCGTCAAAAAATGTTTGATACGTAGATTGAATTGACACCTGTGACAAACCCGCTTTAATGAAAAATTTACATTTGTATAATGTAGTTTATTAACAATGTATTCATATATATAACAAATGACAAGCTAAGCCAATACGACTTAAAAAGAAAAGAAGATCAAATTCTTTATGGTACTAGCTACAAGCCAATTGACAGCCTTGACAAAATCGTTTTAATGAATTATTTACATTTATATATTGTGATATATCAATGAATACTAAAATTCTTGTATTCTCGTAGTAAAGCTATTACTACTAAATAGGAAAAGAAGATTCCTTGTCAAAATTTGTATAGTACAAGTTAGTTGACATTTGTGACAAACTCGCTTTAATGAATTTAAACATAAATGTTAAAGATTGTCATCAATGAATACTGTAAATATTGTATTTATGTGTAACAATTGATTAGCTTAACTAGCAAAATCTGTATAGCACTATCAACAAGTGCATTGACAACTGTGACAAACTCACTTTATAAGAGGCTTTTTTTTTGTCAAAATCTGTTGGTATTGCCAACAAGGTAAAAAATACATAAGTTGATTAACACCGTAACAAACCCGCTTTGGTTAATCATTTACATTTATATATTGTACTATATCATCAACGAATACTAAAAAGCTTGTATTCATGTATATGACAATCAATAAAACTAGATAGGAAAAGGGATTTTTCATCTCAAAATCTGTATAGTACTATCAAGTTAATTGACAGCTGTGACAAACTCGCTTTAATGAATTATGTAATCAAAAACAACATAATCAATGAAAACTTAAAATGTTGTATTTATGTATAATACTGGCAACATCTGTAAAGTACTATCAAAAGGTTATCTGACAAGTGTCACAAAATCGCCGTAACAACTTTACATACATACAATTATATTGTAGTACATCATCCATGAATACTTAAACACTTGTATGTATGTATAACAATTGACTAAGCCAGTACAACACGATAGGTATAGATGAAATGTAATGTACTCTAAATTCACGAGATTGTTCTACATTTGACTATATACTGCAGGACAAAAGATAGTCGACAAAAGTTAGTCTGCCACGAAGTATGACAAGAAAGGTGTCAGGTCACGTTTTGAGTGGATCCTACGTACAGAGATTTTTTTATCTTTGACAACCTTTGCCAGAATTGTTCCTTCGGAGGCCCATGCACCAAGAATGTTTTTGCGTTTTACAAGTTGTCGTGCTTCAAACAAGAGCTCAGATCTAAATCTGGTGAGGTCTGCGTTGACAAAAATGCCATCATAACCTTTTGATTTAAGGAGCATACGGTTTTTTAGGATTTCATCACGTGAACGCCTAGACGTAAATTTAACTAAAATGTCGCGAGGTTTGCCTGTTCCCCTAGGTTTGCCCACTCGATGTGATACAGATATCTCGGGTAGACCTAAGTCGGAGCCTATGGCCTGTGCCATGTCCAAGATGTATTGGTCTGTGTTTTCGCCGTTATTTTCCATTACTCCAGAAATACGCAGATTGTCGCGGCGACTGTATTGCTCTGCGCCATCAGCTTTGTCTTCAAGAACTTGCAGCCGATTAACTAAATCTAAATTTTCAGCTTTAAGAGCTTGATTTTCAGTTTGAAGTAAGTTAATTTGTGTTTGGAGACCATCTACCACACCTTTAACTATTGATTCTATCGTTGAATTTAACATTGTACAGATTTCCGCTTGAACGGATTCCTTGAGTGCAGCAGCAATAGAATGGATGGCCCCTTCATCAAGACAGAGAGATGCTGGATTTTCTGAAGAATGCATTTCAACGTCACTTGTAATATCAGAAGCACCAGGAGATGTAATTTTCGCTTTATTTTTCTTTGGTGCAAGATCTTCGCCCGGTGATGATAAATCTCTCTTGTTTCTACCAGTTACATGTGTACCTATATTAGTGTTCATAATATAGCGGTGTAACTTTTGTTGAGAAGTATACTTTGAAAATATTTATGCGTGCAGGTGTGTTGAACGTTTTTCACGAGGATTTGAACATAGTCAATATAAAGTCACCCACTAAATGTCAATACCAATAGCGAATCACACAGAAATAAAGTTCAATAAATTTCAGAAAGTGTCCTCCTTACATATCAGCAATGAAAGCTTGGCTATTTATCTTCTCTTATCTCTCACTTCAGCTCCCAAAGATCCACGGAAGACTATAAATTCATATCATTTCCCTGCGCGAAACAAAAGCGTTCAAGCCGCCATTTTAACGGAAGTCCAGTCTTCTTGACAATGAAAGTAATGAGTACAATTAATTAAGAGGTTTGTAGTTTTGATTGACATGGCAACGACATTATATAGTTTAATGTCGTTTGGCATCTGATTCACGTGAAGAAGTTGTCATACACTCATGAGTCAATCACGCTTTCACCTTAAATGTCATGCACGGACTTCTCATGATTCTACTGCATTGTTTCGGTCGCTTAAGCATAACTGTAAATTTAATCTCTGACAAGTGCGTGTGTCGATAATTTGGCTCAGTGGTTAGGGCATCGGACTAGCATCGGAGCGACTCGGGTTCGATTCCCGCTACAGGCAAATGAGATTTTTGTATAGACAAAAGATGTAGGACAAGTCTGGAAATTGTTATAGGCCTCTTAAGTGGTCTATAAGGTGTTTATAGACCTCATCGGAACAAAGCAGCCGATAGGTAATAGTTAATACTGCGCTTTCTTTTCTGTGTGACATGTAGTATATGTTACCAAATGTTTCAGACCCCAGGTTAAAATCCTGATAATGACCTTGTTAGATTTTTACAATCACATCCATATTTTTAAGTCACAAAAATACATAAATAAGTTGTGTTTTTGAAAACGGTTGATTACAATTTATACTATTACATGTGAAGATTTTATTTATTTTTTTTACTCTAAAATGGTTAAATATCATACGTATATCAATTAAGTAATTCTGTATATATCGGGAAAGTAAGAAATTAAATGAATAAAAAAATATAGTATGTTTGTAGAATAAGTATAAGGATGACTTGTGTCACCCTTGGTCAAACTGATCTTTTTTTTTCTTTGAAAAATATTGGCAATCAGTGTGGTATAGGTATTTTGCCATATTCAATATGAATATAATTACACAAATTTTACCAAACTGTTGCAAAATAGTAATTTAAAAAAAAATGATGCGAAAAAGTAAAATGGCATTATAATTATATTCAAAACGCATTTATAGCCTTATCAGTGTTGTATATGTCTGTGTTGTTTTAACACTTCTTAGTGGTAATTGAGGTGGGGGGGGGGGGGGCAATAAAACGGATATATACGCGTGATATAGAGCGATAATCACTAAGTTTAGAATTTCCGCGCACTGTTTGAGAATTGAGACAGGTCGTTATGGCCAGAATAGAATAGACAGGAGAGAAAGAACTTGTGAAGTGTGTCAATCAAGAGACATTGAAGATGAATTTCATATGATCTGTTTATGCCCAGGCTACCGAATAATAAGGAAACGATATATCGATAAATACTTTTACGAAAGACCAAATATGTTTAAACTAACTCAGTTGCTGTCAAGTTCAAATGAAAAAACTCTAAATAAACTAGCATGTTTCATAAACTGTGCATTGAAAATAAGACGTAATGTATTGGGATAATGCTGACTATTATATACACATGTTTATAAATGTATATGTCAAAAGTTAATATCTAGCTAGAAATCCAACTGTGTACATTTTACCGTAGCCCGCACTTTTTCTTACGAATTTTTACTTCGTAATGCAATTTATATATGTCTTTAACTTCCGTTTAGTCTATATAGATCTTAGTAATGTGCGCGTCAAATATGATAGCTATAGTATATATTTTGATTAAGACTTTATATGCTTATTGCCACATATATTTGAGCTATTCCGTCTTTACTATTTTACGTACTGTGTACATGTTTTCTCTTTACAGAATACTAGTTTATATCAACATGTTACTTATACCTTCTTATTTCATAATGATTAAGTGTTACTTAATATGGACTATGTATTATTGACCTTGTATTTGATTGTATCATGTTTTATGGACGAGGAGCATAATGCTCAAGTCTAAAATAAAATTTCTGTTCTGTTCTGTTCTATATCAACATTTTCTATCAGCTTTCATTCATTGCAGTTGAACAGCGTAAATGTCCGTTTTGTAATAACATAGAAACAGAAAGCCATGTACTATTAAATTGTAGTTTGTATGATGATATACGTTTCCAGTTGACGCAAAAAGCAACAGAAGTCCAACCAGATTTTTTAACATTTTCTGATAGGGATAAGTTGAAATTTTTCCTCAGTGATTCCAGGTTAATTAGATTAAGTGCCAAAACCTGTTATAATATTTTAAATAGAAGAATGTTTTATCTTAGTAAATAATGTCCATACAACTTATTATTTTTACATGTATGATAATTTGTATATTACAAGATGTTGCTGCTAATCCAGTCTCTTATTGTAATTCAGCTGTTAGTTTGTTATCGTCAATGCATTGTAAATAAGGTACCAGCAACTCACTTTCCGGTTTAGCTCGACCTTTCGAAGAGAAAGTATAGCTATTGCACTCGCCCTGGCATCACTGTTGCCGTTGGTTAAAGTCTATGGTAAAGTCAAATGTCCCGGTTACTATCGAGGCTGTTGACTTGAAACTTAAAGTAGCTGTTCATTGTCAAAGTCTTAGCCAGATGGACAAACCCCATAACTCTGATTTGTACTTTGGCAGAGTTAAGTTTCCTTTAAACTTAGAATTTGTTTTGTTTTTGATAAAGTCAACTTATTTTTATCGCTGTTACCAAAGCTTCTGAAAATTAAGTAATTAAGTTGTTGTTTACTATCCCATAACTATATATATATATATATATATATATATTTTTTTTTTTTTTTTTTTTTTTAAAGGCAGGTTTCTAGGTTACTATCAAGTATAGATTTTGAATTGGAACTTAGGTAGTTATTTACTATCTAAGTCGTCATTTCCATAATTCTGTATGAATTTTGATAGAGGTATGCTCCTTTTTACTTGGATTGTATTGGTTAATGTTCTTAATAGAATCTATTATATATGTTATTATCAATTACTTTGGAGGTGAGACTTATAATAATTATTTAATGTCAAAGGTCAAAGTCTACACCAGGATAGACATTATCCCTTTCAATGGCAATGTTTCAGTTCAGAGTCAAGCATGGAGAGAAGTCGAGTGTGCTGTCTTATCGGAAGTTGTATTGTGCTGCATTGCAATTTTAGGTCATACTTTTATTACTATATTTTTTTTTTTTTTTTTTTATTTAAGAAGTGATTAGCAACAACATCTTGGTTGTATCGTTATCGTAATTATATGTACATGTAAATGTTAGACATAGTGTTATATAACAAAGTCTCTTATAAGCCAGGTCTGAGTATAAAATTTTGTTACGCAAATGTAGATATGCTTATGATAAAGAAAAAACAGATAAATTGTTACAATGTAGAATTAAAAATGCTCGTATGTACTGGAACCTACTGAAGGAGTCTGCAGGTATAAAACGTTCTAATATTACATTATCAACTTTTGAAAATTACTTTAAAGCAGTTAATAATCCATTAGATAGATATTTTTCACCTGATGAAGATATTTTATATTTTAACGACAAATACAGAAATAATGAGTTTAAAATCATGTTTGAAGAATTGAATATATGTATATCTAAAGAGGAAATCTTGTCAGCTATAAAGCAGCTCAACAATAACCGCTCAGGTGGACCAGATTTGATACTTAATGAATTTTTGATCGCTGGAAAACATGTTTTAGTTGATGTATTTTACAATTTATTTAACAAAGCCTTTGATATCGGGTATTTTCCTGAACGGTGGTCAGAAGGATATGTTATTCCATTACACAAAAAAGGAAGCATTAATAATGTAGATAACTATAGAGGGATAACTTTGTTAAGCTGTGTCGGTAAATTATTTACACGTATAATTAATAATAGATTGCGAAATTGGGCTGAATTGTATAATGTATATATTAAAGCGCAAGCTGGATTTAGAGCTAATATGAGTACTGTTGATAATATTTTTGTGTTGCATGGTTTGATATCACATATGTTAAACCAGGGGAAACAACTCTACTGTTTGTTCGTCGATTTTAGTAAAGCTTTCGATTACGTAGTTAGGGATAATTTGTGGTATAAGCTTGTCAAACTAGGTTTACGTGGTAAAATTTTAGACATCATACAATCTATATACAGTTCTGTTAAATCAAGGGTGAAATACTTGAACAAAGTTAGTGAAGAATTTACATGTACACTTGGTGTTCGTCAAGGGGAGTGCTTATCTCCCTTTCTATTTTCTATGTATGTTAATGACCTTGAGGATACGTTCATAAGTAGCGGCTTAGATGGAATAGATGTACAAATGTTTAAGATATTTTTGTTACTTTATGCAGACGATATTGTAATTTTTGCGAATTCTGCTAATGAATTACAAGACAGTTTAAATTTATCAAATAATTATTGTAATACATGGAAACTTAAAGTAAATACATCAAAAACAAAGATTATGATTTTTAAAAGAGGCGGTAGGGTACCCGCAAACCTTTCTTTTTATTATAATAATAGTGAGATAGAAATCGTCAATAAATTTACATACCTTGGAATAGTATTTTCTACTGGAGGGGCATTTAATGCTGCTAAAACCACTTTAGCGGGCCAGGCACAGAAAGCAATTTTTCAATTAAACAAATACCTGTATAAGTTTACTTATATAACTGCTAAGTACAAATTAGATCTATTTGACAAATTAGTGTCACCAATTTTAAATTATTGTAGTGAAGTTATTGGTTTTGGTGATTGTCAAAGTATTGAAAGAATACATTTACAGTTCTGCAAAAAGTTATTAGGAGTAAAGAAAACAACACAAAATGATTTTATATATGGAGATTTAGGAAGAATGACCTATCAAACATTGCAATCGTATAATATATTAAAGTATTGGATAAAGTTGTTACATAGTAATGATAGAAAATATGTTTATAAAGTTTATCAATTGTTGAAAGGTGATTTTGAAATTGCGCCCAATAAAGTGAATTGGTGTTCTTCTGTTAAAGTGTTACTATGTTCACTAGGTTTCTATGACGTATGGTTGCAACAAAATGTTGGTGATGTAAATGTTTTTCTATTTGTTCTAAAACAAAGACTTAAAGATAATTTTATTCAAAATTGGCATAGTCGATTAGAAGATTCATCGAGGGCACTTTTTTATAGAACGATATGTATATTTGAGTTTCAAGACTATTTAAATGTAATTAATATTGATAAATATTCAAAAGCCTTGTCAAGATTGAGAGTTTCTTCACATAGATTAAAAATCGAATCTGGTAGATGGACAAGGCCAATAAGTACTCCTATAAATGATAGAAAATGTTCATCATGTAATGTTTTAGAAGACGAGTTTCATTTTATTCTTGAATGTTCATTGTATAGAGATATTAGAAAGAAGTACATACATAAAAAGTATTGGAGACATCCTAGTATGATTAAATTGGTGCAGTTATTTGAATGCAAAAGCGTAAGTCAGATTAGAAATCTTGGAAAATATACATACTATGCTTTTGCTTTAAGAAATGAAATAGTTTATGGTACAAATAACATTTAATTATCTAGATGGATATATTTAATGAAGGATTTCCCATTTCTTTATAAATTTACTTTATTATCAGGTCTCTTATACAAAGCTTGATATAATGTTTTCTAGTTGTAGAATGTGAATTATATTTAACACCAGAGACCGTGATCAATCTTACAATTCGTTTTCCGGTAAGGTTGATATCCATTGGTTGAAAATCATTGAAATCAACTGAATTATATTTGCTATTACATTTTGTCCATCAATCTTACTTTTCGTTTCGGTAAGATTATGGTAGTAATAAAATTTAGATATGTTCATGAAATGTGGTAAATAATTATAATTATATTTGAGTTGTAAATAATTATGTATATGGAATTCATTAAATTGATAGATCTAACTGATCAATTTGGGATATCAAACATAATACGGCCAATGTTTTATGCATTTCTCTATATGATGTCATAGATTTGTTTTTTGGTATACAACTTTCTGTTTTGTAACGTTTTTATATATTTGTGAAAAATTATGTTTGTCTTACTTTCCCCATATATAATGTATATCACCACTGTTCGTTTATATTATGTATATGTGTGCCACTGTGGGCTTATAGCCCAGTGGAATATATCTGAATAAACTTCTAAAACTTCTAAAACTTCTATAATTCTAATGTTTTGAATGACTGTGTACTGTTGTTTTTAATCTTCTGATTATTTTATGTGCATGTATTGTTTGTACACAGATGAGACTATAATAAAGAATATATATTCATTAAGATTACAGTATAGAAATGGCATTCATGTAAAATCATTTTAAATTGAACATGTACAATCAATTATGAAAGTTTCATAATGACGATTTTCATGATAACTGAAAAAAAAAATAATGAAACCAGTTCAAATTTTCACGAAAGTAAAATCATATTTCCACGCAATGAAAAAAAAAAAATTATCATGATCATTTTTTCTAATTTCATAAAAAGTTAGTTGATATCATGAAAGCATACGTATTGCTGTGGCAGTTTAAAGCACTGACTAAAAAATATTTTTATGATATTTATCTTGTATGCATGGAAAATTTATCTGTTGTCTTGGCTAATCAAATGTTGAACTTTGGTAATATTTTTGCACGTAAGGTTTCTTATTTTTAGTAATTTTGTTAGTAAGTAAAATGTGTACACGGCCTTCTTATTTCTATATAGAAAATTGACCGCTATCGATTAATTGGCCGGAGGAATATTCTTCGGTATGTTGATATTATAAATGAAGAGAAAAGTAATGGAAATTTCACATTTTATTTTCTACAGAATTATATAAAAACTGCAGTACTGCAACCAAGCTGGCATTGACCGCTTCTTCCCCAAATACATGCACAACTTTCTTTTTCTTTAAACTTAAACTGTCTTCTACAAATACCTCTAGAGAAAAAATAGTGGCTCCGTAACTTTTGCAACATTAACTTTATTGAAGTCGAAACACGAGAGGGAGCGATAACGACGCGTAAAGGTTCGAAGTGACGCGCGAGGATACAACGCTAAGCGTCAAATTACTAAAAACTTTTGTGTGCTGTATAAATAAAGGGTGACCGGTATTTTAAATTTCTTCATACACAAAAGTAATTATGATTAAATGGTATAACTACAGCTCGTGTTACGATGCCATTTACGATAAATCATTTCATTCAGCTAACTTAAAAATGCATATCTTCAGTTATACAACAATGCACTTCAGTATTTCTGTACCGCAATGATAAGATTTTAGCCAAAATACAAAATTATAAATGTTATTTATTGAAACCTCATGGTAATACTATCTCAAAATTATATCACTTTAGAAGTAACTGTTAAAACTGGAGAGCAGACGCGGATGTCCTATTGTAAGCAGATAAAGTAGAAAACTATCGCGAGTTGGTATATCCGCTCCTCCAACCTAAATTAGAACTCCTTGTTTTTTTGTTGTTGTTGTTTTTTTTTTTTTTAACTAGTACGCTAACATCACGGCCTGAAGCGACTCTTGTATCATTTTTATTTAAAGATTTTATTTACTGTCAATACACAAGTCTTTAAATGCTGTGTAGCGACCATTATATAAGTTCTCTGTACTTGGAGTCAGTGTTGTTATATGTTCTGGTTCTTCGGAACGACCTGATCAAAGACTTTATCTTTACGCGCATGTGCAGAAAGAAATGAAAAAAATGTGCTCCTGATGAATAACAGCAAAGTAATTAGTAAATGGAATTTAAACAATACTTTGACTCCAAAAAGTGCTATTCTGCTGATGAATAACAGCAAAATAATTAGTAAATGGAATTTAAACACAATACTTTGACTCCAAAAAGTGTTATTCTGCTGATGAATAACAGCAAGATAATTAGTGAATGGAATTTAAACACAATACTTTGACTCCAAAAAGTGTTATTCGCTGGCGAATAACAGCAAGATAATTAGTGAATGGAATTTAAACACAATACTTTGACTCCAAAAAGTGTTATTCTGCTGGCGAATAACAGCAAGATTAATTAGTGAATGGAATTTAAACACAATACTTGACTCCAAAAAGTGTTATTCTGCTGATGAATAACACCAGGATAATTAGTTAATGTAGTTTTAACACAATACTTTGACTCCAAAAAGTGTTATTCTGCTGATAAATAACAGCAAAATAATTAGTAAATGGAATTTAAACACAATACTTTGACTCCAACAAGAGATTACAGAGTGATCATGACGCCCACCACTGAGGCATTTTTGAATGTTCCAAATTTCAAGACTAGCTCAAGGTCAAAATCAAGGCAAAGTTCATTTCGGTACACAAAAACTGTGCATGTGGTCCATGCATGTGGTTCAAACTTTGAAAGCTGTAGTTGAGAAATGTGAAAGTAGGTCACTAGATGAATTTCAAGGTCAAAGTTCATTTCGGTACACCAAACTATGCATGTGCTTCAAATTTGAAAGCTGTAGCTTGAGAAATGTAAAAGTGGGTACAAGGTAAAAATCAAGGTCAAATTTCAATTCAGAACACAAAACTATGCATGGGGTCCAAATTTGAAGCCTGTAGTTGAGAAATATAAAGTAGGTCACTAGGTCAATGTCAAGATCAAATTTCATTTCGGAACACAAAACTATGCGTGTTGTCCAAATTTGAAGGCTGTAGCTTGAGAAATGTGAAAGAAGGTCACTAGGTCAATGTCAAAGTCAGTTTCATTACTGAACACAAAACTATGCATGTGGTCAAAATTTGAAGCCTTTACCTTCAAAAATGTGAAAGTAGGTCACTAGGTCAGTGTCAAGGTCAAAGTTTATTTTGGTACATAAACCTATGCATATGGTATGGTCCAAATTGAAGGCTGTAGCTACAAAATGTGAAAGTAGGTCACTAGGTCAAGATCAAGGTCAACTCTTGTCAAGGTTAATCTAGCCACTCAAAACTATACATGTGGTCCAAATTTGAATGTTGTAGGTTATGGACAAGAATACTTTTAAAGTTTTTTCCCTATGTAAGTCTATATAAACCATGTGACCCCCGGGGCGGGGCCATATTTGATAATTTGAACAAACCTGGTAGAGAACCACTAGGCGATGCTACATTAAAAATATCAAAGCCCTAGGCTTTGTGGTTTTGGAAAAGAATATTTTCAAAGTTTTTTCCTATATAAGTCTATGTAAACCATGTGACAACCAGGGCGGGGCCATATTTGACCCTAGTGAAATAATTTGAACAGTCTTAGTAGAGGACTACTAGATGATGTCACATACAAAATATCAAAGCCCTAGGCCCTGTGTTTTTGGACAAGAAGATTTTCAAAGTTTTCCCCTATATAAGTATATATAAACCATGTTACCCCCGGGGCGGGGCCATATTTGACCCTAGGGAAATAATTTGAACACTCTTGGTAGAGGACCACTAGATGATGCTACGTACCAAGTATCAAAGCCCTAGGCCTTGTGGTTTTGGACAAGAAGTGTCTAGTCTGTCCCACATTTTGACTGAAGAAGGAATAACTGATTTGAAATAAATCTCTAAACGTCTATAAACTACTGCATTGTTGCCATTTTTCATTAAACTATTAGTAATAAACTCGAGATATTTCATTTAGATAATCTTATTTTTGTGTTTTTCCACTGTATAACAAAGAAATCCGTCCATGTTTATCAATGAAAAGAGACATTGCAAAACCAATAAATATACATGCAGCATTTCTCATCTCATTACTTTCATGCATGTTGCAATTAAACGAAATATTAGAAATTAAGCTATGTCCGAAAATGCAATACACTATTCATCTAACATTATAATTAATTTAATGGAAAAACGGGAAATAACTTATGCCCACTTAATTTATCAGCAGTCTTACCAATTATTTCCCTTGGATTGTTCAATTGTACTGTAAATGGATAATGCAAAGAAATTCAAATAAAACAGAAAACTTTTGAAAGTCGAGTAACGCACCAACATAACAATTATTTTATATAACAATGGAACACTGGACTATATTTAGTAAAACATACATAAATTAAATTTTTTCAAAGGGTGTATACTACGGTGTTCCGTTTGGACAATCGTTACTTTTTATTCGATACTAAACCGCGATGCACAATGGTACGATGACGAAAACGCAATGGCGCGATGGCTAGATGATGAAACAGCGATGGTACGATGGTGAAAACGCGATGGCACGATGATGAAATCGCGACGGTGCGATGGTACGATGGTGAAATGTCGATGTAATATCGCGTTTTTATCATCGTACCATCGCGTTTTCACCATCGTATCTTCGTACCATCGCGTTTTCACCATCGTGTCATCGCGTTTTCATCATCGTACCATCGCATTATCACCATCGTACCATCGCGTTATCACCATCGTACCATCGCCTTCCGGTGGTCATGCGCAGTGGTACAGTATATGTGCCAGTAAAATTGCATTATGTACCTTCTACATCCTGACAAGAATAAGCTGAGTTTGAATAATACCATGTGACGATTACACCAAGCTTTTTATTTACTTCCATGCATACATAAAATACAAAGGACGTGGCCTTGAAGATTTTACAGTTTTAAAGAACTGAGCACTGAACATTTTGTAAAACATTTTGCAAAACAGCAGAATCTAAATGGTAAATTTCGTCTCGCAAAATACATTGAGATACATTCATCTGTTGTTGACAAAAAATACAAGTGTACGGGACTACGCATTTCTAACCGGAAGGCGATGGTACGATGGTGAAAACGCGTTGGCACGATGGTGAAAACGCGATGGTACGATGGTGAAAACGCGATGGTACGATGATGATAACGCGATGGTACGAAGGTGAAAACGCGATGGCACGATGGTACGATGATGAAAATGCGATGGCACGATGGTACGATGGTGAAAACGCGATATTACATCGATATTTTATCATCATACCATCGCACCATCGCGATTTCATCATCGTGCCATCGCGTTTTCACCATCGTACCATCGTTGTTTCATCATCGTGCCATCGTGTTTTCGTGCATCGCGGTTTAGTATCAAATAAAATGTCACGATTGTCCAACGGAACACCGCAGTATACTTCACGTAAATATTTTACCAGATACTTCTCTAAAATGCATTTGCATTTTATACTGCAATGTTTTTTGTCAAATAAAATGAAAAGAACAGCAAAATAAAAGAATTAAATAAAAATTTATCATTCTCGATTATAAATTTTGATAAAAACATTTAATGCATCATAAAATATTTAGTCTGTCCAAAAATTTAATTTACATGGGATAAAATAAATGATGCGGTAGTCTATAGATATAATACGCTTGATTTAAGTCTGGGAAGTGGTTTGTGTGAATCTAAAATGGCCGCCAAAATCCAAGATGGCCACCGTCATTCATGGCAAAGCAAGTTTGCGTATGATGCAAAAAAGCAGTATTTGAATATTAAACTACGCCTCGATTAAGTCTGCGATTTCAAACATTGAAACATCAATATGGCCGCCAAATCCAATGGTCGCCAAAAATCACATACTAGTATTATTTGAAAATGGGGAAAATTGTTTACATTGTGTAAAGAGATGTAAATTGGAACGGTAACGCAAAATATATACCCTTACATAATCCAGACCCCAATATTGAGACAAAATCTTTATGGCCAACCGATGATATGCTGCCAAGATGGTCAGCACTATGAATCAATTCATGGATTCACTACAGTCACTTGATTGTTTGTTGTTGTTGTTGTTTTTCCCTAAAGTATACAAGCCATATTGTATGTATTGTCCGGACTGAAAATACACATTATCTTATCAAATATCACGTGTTTTCTTTGATTCTAAACAGTTATGTATAAAAGTTTTTTTCCCTACGTTTACATGCAGAAGTTATGAATGAAAGTTGTCACAGTCTACGTTTTACATTCTGACATAAATTGAAAACAGTATCTAAATGTCATTACAAAGAAAGGCAACAATTGCTCAGACAGGTATATAGCAGGGACTTTTTCAGGTCAGTAATGCATACGTTTTTTGTATAGTGCATTAAGGAAAATGGGAAATGTTTTAATATTGATAGTTTTTTTTTTTCAAAAATAAGAAAAAAAAAAAGTAAAATAACTTTACAATACGGACACAGGTGTATATTTTAGATAATGCACTGACAAAAATAGTATGCCAATGCGTACAAGTTCTATCAAAGGTATATACTAGTAAGCTAGTGAACTATATATTTTAATATGCAAACCATATAATTCGCGCAGTAAAATACAATTTGTAAATGTATGAATTTGAATACTACCACGTATTTAATTTACCTATTGTCCATTTATTGTTCTGTCTATAATCAGTCCTTAATTAATTATTGCTACTTATATACCCATTAATTTTTAAACACCATACCCATCTGTTTTTATTCATTGTCACTGAAATTACTATACTATAGTCTCAACCTGTGTACAATATATTTTCAGCATTAAACAATGTTAATATTATGGCTAGTTTTTTGTGGTGTTTTACTACGATATACGTGTTTTCAATATGACATTTACAATGGAAAACATTAACATCTATATTATATTTAGCTTTTACTACATATCGGCATGTCAGATGTAAGCTCACCATCAGATAATGACGGTATTGAAATTAAGCATGGTCTTATATGTCCAGGAACTACCAAACATCAACTGCAATATCCTGCAACTTGAACCCGGACTCTAGTTACGCCATGTGACCAGCCTCATATGCAATTGCCAAACAGGTACGGTGGAATAGTTCACTGACGTATGGCGAGAATAAGGTTTTGATCACATTGAATGGATTGCATATAAAGGCTTATTTGTGACCTGCTGGGGAATATTGGATGGACAGCTGCTTTGGCCAACACAAATATAGGTGCGATAGGAAAGGCAGTTTTATCAAAATATCTAGTTGTATATCCAGGTCATGACATGTCCATGAGATGACTGTATGTAGTTTGTGTAGTCTACAACAGAGAGAATACAGTAAAATTTATGTAGTATCTCTTATAGCATCTTCATATGAGGAAATTGTGCAATACTTCAAGCCACTTACCAAACTTACTTATGGACCAATTACAATGCTGGTGCATACTGGAACTGATATTGAGCCATACTGATGTTTGCTAAATCAGTTAGAGAGAGAAATTTTACAATTATACATTTAGGCGCTGAACCATTAGAAACCATGGTTCTTTACATTGGACAACACCCAACTATTTAAGAAGCTACCGTCAACCTCTGATATATTGTCACCCCTTCCGAAAAGAATCCATACATATTGCGTAAATTTTCTACAGAAAAGTTTGTGATTCTGCCAACTTAACTAAGGATCAAAATTCACTTCTGGTTCTATCCACGTCGGGTATTTGCGGTCACAATCTCGGTCAGATAAACAGGCAACACTTGAGAATCTGTCTACGAGTGAAGCATCCATAATTAATGCAGTGTTATTGGATGGCGATGCAATTTCGAACAGAATAAAAACGGGTCCCACTGAAGCGTTCACAGAGTGGTCAACATAGGTACTTCAACTATAATGTAAAGGTTCTTCCCAGAATTCGCAACATGTGTGACATCGTATGGAACATGGACATGCAGGATATTTTCAAAGCTAGTTGTGATCTGACCCAATTCTTCTGCTGTGAAAAAGGGAAGAAACCTGCACTTCCCTAGATAATAACATTGGGGCTTACTGTGTATGGCATCTGCGATTTCCCAGGATCATTAATTGCCATTCAATAGGTAGTTTAAAGGTTTGTTGTCCATTTGTATGACCGATTATGTGCAACAGAATCATTGTGTCAATACTACAAGAACGAAGATGTTAACACAGACAGGACAGCAGATTGGCCACATCCTTCCTACAAGTGTTGGCACCGTTACTGAAACATACCAAGAGGTGGATACTTTGCATAGACATCTGTCCATTTCCTTAATTATTATTTTACAGGGCGAGAAGGCTTATTTTCGAATCCAGTTCCTTCACCTTTACTGTTTGTAGAAAATAAGTATTTGTATCAGTACTGTTAACTTCTGTGGACAATTTGTATTTGTTTTTGAAGGTAGTGTCTGCGCAGGTAAAAATTTGTTCTTTTATTAGCGACTTCCCATTTTTGGCGGTTATCGATGGATTGAATATCTCAGACGTTGTTGTACAAAATTTACCATTCTAGTTCAGTTTTAATGTTCATTAACCTGCTCTTATTCTTCATTTTCTTTTAACGTATCATGTGATCAAGTCACGGCGGATAGCATTCAGAATTCAGTAAAGTGTTCGGGGGAAAATGACATTTTAGTCACATACCGAAAACATCTTTTTTTTTCATAACGTCAGTTATAAAAAGCCCATGAAAAAAAACTTTTTTGCTATGTAAAATGCTTATATCTTATTTGTGGTAGTGTGCGTACTGTCTTGTTATTATATACTTCTGACAATCATGAAAAAAAGATAGACCTTAATTAAAACATTTTAAAGATAGAAATACAATAAATACTGTCTAGAAATTAATTTATAATTCCTTTAAATAAAAATGATTTAAAAATGTGAAATTTATGACAGCTTTGTTTATATCAGTAACAGAAGATTTGATATTTAATTTAAGGTTGTGATCCGCAAAGAATGACAACCTTTGTCATACGCCAGTACCGACAAGCAGAGAAAGTTTTATTAGTTTACTTCCCTTGCAATTACACAAGTAAATATTAACTGAAAACGGTTTTAGACACAATATCATACTTTTTGCACAATAAAAACATTTAGGATATATTCATATGTGTTTGATTTACCCTTTAAAAGTGCTACATATTGTAATCGTCGTCGGGTCTTATTTCGGAACGATTAGCTAAAGTTGCAGGATGGCAGGGATTTTTGGTATAGTGTAAAAGATGGTACGGTAGTGTTTTTTATCTGGGTATGGTTAAACTACGCACATGGGCCAAATACGGAACTACCAAAATTCACATAAAGACCGATTAATGATTCTATGCATTTAATATTGCATTAAACGAATTTTAACTTTAATTTAAAGAAACTTATAATATAATGTCATCCTTGGTGTGAGCTTTCATAATGTTCCAGAATGTTACTATGTTTACTATAGGCTATAAATGAAATGTCAGTGCTTAGCGGATTTCGAGTTTTAGCGGCAGTCTTGTTTTAGCGGTTTTTACTACAGTTAACACACACAAAATGTATACAAATAGGCTGGCGGATTAGAGATATATAGTATCCCTTTGGTGGATGTTGGCGGATGACGGATCTTTGACCCACGTGTGACCTAATGTCCGTGTCCGACGGGCTGATGTCTGCGCACGTAGTTATAAAGTTCTTGGTCGCTGGAATATACAATCGAATATAATCTTGTCCCGCCAAGGCACTCTTGTCCAATCAGCGACTGTAGCGGTATTAATTGACCAACCAAACCGTACTGCTAAACTTAGAATTGTCATCCAGAAAAGACTGACCGCTAAGGATTCCGCTGAAATAAGATTGTTCCGCATTTATACACTTAAATTTCAGATATGCTTGCAGTCCGATATTAAGCAAGGGTACTTTTTTGAATATTTTTAAGGTTTTTTTTGCATTACGGTATTTCGGGTTTTTTTGGGGAAAACGGCACTTGTTTCCGCAAATTTTCCCGATAAATGTAAAGTCAGTAAATTTTGTTAAAATGAAGTTTTTGGGGTTTCCAGACTTATCAAGAGAGTCAAAAGACACAATGTGCCTTTTGAGAAGTCAAAACAAAAAGGCAGCTGAAAGGAGCAAAACCCCCCCGCCACTGTTATGGATATGAAAGGGTAAACCTTTGAGAAACCCTTTGACCTTGACTGAACTGACTGCTCTGAATTTGCACATATCTTGATATGACATTTGACCCCAATTTTCATAAAATCCTTCAAGAAAAGTTTAGGAGATACCGTACATAGGGGCACAAAAGGAACGCTCAAACATTTGTGACCTTGACCTTGACCGGGCATGGAACTCAGGGTTCTGCAAATTGTTTTGAGAGGTGATCATTTAACCCAGGTTTCTTGAAAATCATTAAGGGGGGTTTAGGAGATACAGAGCGGACAAAAAAGAAAGGATCAAACCTTTGACCCTGAGTTGTGACCTTGACCTTGGCCAACATGGCTGCTCTAAGTTTGCAATTGTCTTAAAGGGGTGATATTTGCCCAAAGATACATGAAAATCCCCCAAAGGGGTTTAGGAGAAAAGGGGCGACAAAAAATTGAAGGCTCAACCTTTTAAACCCAAGTTATGACCTTGCCTTGAGCCGGCATGACTGACTCTAAGTTCGCACTCCTCTTGATAGTGACATCTGACAAAGTTTTATAAAATTCCTTAAAGGGGTTTTTAGGAACCAGAGTGGAAACAAAAGGGAAAGCTAAAACCTTGCCCTTTTAGTTGTGCCCTTTGACCTTGGCCACATGGTTGACTCATAAGTTATGCACATCGTCTTGATGGGGGGTACATTTGACCAAAGTTTTATGAAAACCCTTCAAGGGGGTTTTTAGGAGATATGGACCGGAACACAAAGTGGTCGGACGGACAGACGGAAAGACGAAAGGACGGACGGACAAAGACCATTCCTATAATCCCCCACCACTCGTGGCGGGGGATTAATGAAGACTAGTCCAAATACCCAAAAAATTTCAAAAAAACAAAAAATAAATATAGCAAAACCACACCACCGATGCCCCAAGGTATCTATACAAAAAAGAGAAGCTACTGGATAACTAACTAATGTAATAGTGATTAACCCCTGTGTACATTAACTTGCGGTTCACCCCTCCTTGCCCACAAACACCCCCATGAGAGCAGTAAGTTCTTACGCATAAAGATTTATTACAAAAGTGTAAAAGAAACCCTTAATGTTAACCAAAATGACAAAAAAGTTTTTCTACTTTGTTAAATGAATATTTTATAAGCGGTTCCCGAAATGCAAGTAAAACGAGTGTCTAATGACAGCGCGCTCGATTTTAAAGCTTTTCCGTTTAATACTTTTTTCATATACAAAAACTTTACAAATTTTTTTAGGTAAAATGGGCATTTTTGAAGTATTTAAACAGAGTTATATAACTTTCCCCCCTGAGGTCATCATAGTGCAAGGGGCAGGAAGGTTTAAAGAATTGCCTTTATTTCTGAAAAACCACGTAAACTTTCATGCTTAATGTAAAATTTAACCTAAAATTCTAAATTAAAAGGGAATAATTTTTTAAAAAACCCAAAAGAACAAGAGTTATGAATTTGTATTGGAGGTCATCTTATGTTGCATAAACAGTGTGAAGTTTAAAATATTTTCCAGAAATTTCTGAGACACATGCTTACATGCAAAACTTTAATTGAAATTCTAAGATTGAAAAGGGATACCTTTGACAAAATTAAGCTAGAGTTAGCGTTTCCTTGAGTCGTCATTTCATTTGCCAAAAGACAAAGTGTGAAATTTAAAAGCATTTTGGGCCCAGTAGTCTTGAGAAACCACTTTTAACCGACTTTCCGGGCGTGGGCGCGGGCGCCAACACCAACGCTGACGAAAGTGTGATTCAAAAGCCACTTTTCAGAAATTTCAATAGTAAGCTAAATACAATAAAGCACTGTTCTGTCAAAAAAAATACCTAATAAAAAACATAATTAATCTTTGCGGTTAAGAAAAAGGTAGTAATGGGTGAAAGACCAAAAAATTTTAAAAATCCCGAGTTTTTGATGAGTCCAATAACTTATTTCTAAACTTTTTTTAAATTCAAAATTTGAAAACGGGATTTGCTACATAATGCAATTTAAAAAATAGGTTAAAGATGATTATCGAATTTAAAATCCGGCATTTTATTCACAAATTTTTGATTTAAAAAAAAAACTTTTTTCTTTAAGTTTTTGGCATAGATTCTAAAAAATACCAATTTTTTCAAAAATTCCTCATAGTGGGTAAAAAGTAGTGACATAGCGTAAAACCCATAATCCCATTTTTTCAAGATAAAATTTCCTAACTTTAAGAAGTCCTTTTTTTAACTGTCCTGAAACTTGCTTGTTGTTTTGGTTTTAAGTAACACCCAAAAAATAAGATTATTTAGCGACAAGCCAGATTTTTAAAAGGCGAAAGAAAAAACTAGGGGCCTTGCCCGGGATTATAACACGCAGGATTTCCCGGGGAGTGCCATCAGCACTTCCGAAAGGGGCCCAGATAATTTTTTACAAAAATATTTCAAAATCTAGGCAGGTTTAACCCCTTTTTGAGGTTTTTTTGGGGGAAGTAAAATTTAACAGCAACAAAATCGTACAACTATTCGGGGAGTCGTTCATATAAACTGTGATAAAAAAAACAACATTTTGTTTGTTTAGTACAGAGCAAACCTTTATCATCATAAAAACAGGTTTTAAACAGGGGGCCCCGTTTTAAAACATTTTCGGTCTAAGTGTTTTGAATTTTTAAGTTTTAATTTTAAAATTTTCAAAACCTTCAAAGGTTTTAAAATTTAAAATGAGGTGACCACCAATACTGACTGGGGCCCCTTTAAAATATTATTTTCTTAAAATTTAGTTTTTGGGCATACCATTTAGATAGAATAAAAAATAAAGTTTCATTAACAAACCAGCTGGACGAAAATCTTTGTAAACCCCGGGATGTTATAATCTAGTTCTTTGATGATGATGAAGGGTTTTATCATCTATTAAACGAACAAATGTTTATTTTTTTAACCACAATTTTTAATGTTCCATATTCTGTTGAATCTAACTCAGAAAGGAGGTAATCTAAAACCAAAAGATCGCATAGGGTTTCACAGGCCAGTGGGGAAAAGGAAAAATTTTAACGCTAAAAAAAAAAAGAAACCATGAATATTCGTTACAACTTTTTCATAAATTTATTTATAAAGTTATATTTAAAATACAAATGCATTATTATTATGTATATATCCTATTTACAAGTATGAAGCAGTTTTGGTAAATATATTAAAACGTAAACTAATGACAAAGACGATTTGAAGCCCATCAGTACTGATCAATTTGATCATTCAAGTCATCCCATTCACCATCGTCATCATCGAATACATCACTGCCTAATTCAAAGTCTGAAATGAAAATAAAAAGTTTAGAGTATGTGCAGTTATTGCAACAGGCTCTCTTTTAAATCAAAACGTGGATGCAAAAACCTTTTCAGTTTATCAAGGCGAATCTTTTGTACATCTTTGTGGTAATTTTTTATTAAAACTCCTTCGTTTCATATATTTTATTTATTTGCTGAATATTTATCTTTCGAGAAGTATCCCTATAACATACACATAAAGGAGTTGAAACATGTGAAAGGCGACTATTTCAGAAGAAATTTGAAGGCGAGTGCATGATACTGAAAATACCCTGACTTGATTTCCAAAAATGATTTTTAACTTCAATGTACGCGAACAGTAGCTTTGAGCAACTTGTGATGTAACGTAAATAATAAAAAAACCGTCTTAAATTATTTATATACCGGATAATCTCTGTGGTGTGGTACCTGGGCTCTTTTCGTCTGATATTCTACCAGGAACTTCATCACCTGTAGAACTTCTTCCTGGCACTTGATCACCGTTGGAGCTTCTTCCGGGAATTTGATCATAGTTAGAGGTTTTACCGGGAACTTGATCATCGCTGGAGCTCCTGGGATCTTGGATATCAGTGGAACCTGTGCCTGATTCGTTGTCTACATAAGCAACAAATGATATTGTTATTATAAAAATAATACCATCACTATTTTGCCATATCTATTTACTATGATGTATACTAAGGTTTTTTTTTTTAAAAAAAAAAAACACGAGTTGCTTACAGATATGAAGCATACAATTTATTATGAAAATGAGTTAACCTAAAATATACCTCGTAAAAAGTATGATGTAAAACATTCTGCAACTGTAGCAAATTAATTGGAATGAGACAATAGAAACGAGAGCAAAATTTACCATATCGGGAAAAGATCTGCACATGCATTTCTGTGCAGAACATAATTATGTGAAGAAAGTTTTAGTCACCATATAATTGCTACTATAATGACACGTTGTGTCTACCGATTATTTTTTAACATCATTTTACTTTTATGTTTATGGACTTCTTGACGGGTTGCTTTATTTCAAACATGCCCATCTTTAGATTGCAACGCAGCCGTCAAAAAGTCCATGTTCCAATCAAGGATATCACGAAGAAAATCCTATATAACTCAAACGTCAGGACAGCTTTCAGAAGGTAATGGTAGGGTATTGCGCATTTCCACGTGACATCAGTGCTGTTTCGGTCCAAGAAGTGAATTTTCTTCACAACTGAGCTAAAACAAATTAGTATTGACAAATATCAGGGCCATGAAAAATAAATACATTTTTGAAAGTCTGACACTAAGGAAAAATTGATTATTACCATCATTTTGCGAAGGATCCGTTTGCGCATGTCCTCCGGCAAATTTGTCTTTAATGAAGTCTAGGCCACCGCGTTTGTCCACAATGTCGTATATAAAATTTGTGATTTCAGTTGGATTATGAAGAAGTAACTGCATAATTTGCTGTTTTAGCGGGTTATCTTGACCTGTAGCTCCACCGCTTACGTCTTGGAATGCTGTTTGTGGATGAGGACTGGGTTCGTCCTGCTTTCCACCGGAAGGCGGCCGAGTGGAAGGACCATCCTGTCTTCTGCCATCTGGAGGTGGTGGAGGATGCTGATGTCCTCTGCCACTTGGCGGTTGGGGAGGTACAGTCTGGTTTCTACCAGGAGGTGGCGGTGGCGGCTGATATCTACCAGATGGTGGCGGTGGAGGGCCAGTCCGATTTCTGCCTGGTGGCGGCGGTGGATGCTGATATCTTCCTGGAGGTGGTGGAGGAGGGATATTCTGGTTTCTGTTTGGAGGTGGTGGTGGAGGCTGATTTCTACTAGGTGGTGGTGGAGGTCCAGAACGATTTCTGCTTGAAGGAGGAGGGGGAGGCCGATTTCCGCTGGAAGGAGGCGGTGGGGGAGATATAGCCTGTTTTGTTCCAGGTACAGCTGGGGAAGTTATGTCTGGATTTCTGTTTGGTGGCGGAGGGGGAGGAGGAGTCGGCGTTGTTCCTCTGAGGGGTGGAGGCGGTGGGCGTACTCGATTTCTGTTCTTTGATTCTGAAACAGGTACAATTGATCATGTGTGTGTGTGTGTTCGGGTTTAACGTCTGTTTCAACAATTTTTCAGTCATATAAACGACGGTGTCTACTTGTAGCAGTAAGTGAAATTTAATTTATCATAAGAAACCACACTGACACTAGCTTTATCTGAGCTGCCGGTTCAAGTATTAATAAATGTGGATGAAACGCCACTGAAGGTATGCTTTAAAGGATTTTCTACCATCTATTTATCGAATTAAATGGAAACGATGGGTGAAACTGGAATACAGATGAGTACCTTTCTTAGTATACGTGTTCATTTAGCCTAGAGTTTAGCCGTTTATCCAAATATTTCTAACAGAAAGGCGGGGGAAAGTATTTAATTTAATTCGATATATAAATGGTTGAAATTCCTTTACGGCATACCCCTTTAATGTCATTTCATCCATGCCTATCCACTTTTTCCATGTACAATTCACTCCTCGAACAACACTGGACATATCTCATCTGATAAAGTTATGATCAGTTAGGAAACAGGTAAATGTATATAACAAGAGAACCAAAATGGCCCAATATCGCTCACCTGTTATCATTGCATTTAAGGACAGGAAGGTCAAAAAATCATAATCAAGATCAATCAAAAAAATTATGAGAAAATATAGTTGAAATTTTCTTAAAGTGACTTCAGATATTTTTTTTTCAAATCAGGCCAGTAGTTTCATACATGAAGCCCAAAGGACAGGAACAACAAACGGAAGAAATTAAAAATAAATCTAAGTCCTCAGAAAAAATATCTAAGTCCAAGGGACAGGAACAACAAAGGGAAGAAATTTAACCAAAAAGAAAAACAAAACTTACAAGGTACAGATATGTCAAATTTCAGATCAGTATCTTCATTAGTTACGGAGATATACCCATTTTAATTTGAAATAAAGGGAAGTAATTTGGTATTAAATCAGTCCAATGTTATCTGCGAACGACAAGAAGAAGAAAAGTCCAATGTTATCTACCCTGATTGTCTCAGTCCAGCTTATGACAATAATGAAATTTCAAATAAGTCCTATAAGTACTTACTGATATAAATCCATTTTGATTACAATCAGGGGAGGTAATCAGATATAAAATAACTCTAGAACCTACTATTGGATCTGACAGATTCGTCATGGAATCCAAGATTTATTGTTGTTGAAGATATTTTGGAAGTTGTATCAAATCAAACCATAAATGAAGTCTACATGGCTGCAAAAGCCAAAATAGCCAATTTTGGACCTTTAAGGGGCCATAACTCTGGAACCCATGGGGAATCTGGCCAGTTCAAGAAAGGAACCAAGATCTTGTGGTTATACAAATTGTGTGCAAGTTTGGTTAAAATCAAATCATAAATGAAGCTGTTATTGTGCAGACAAGGTAAAAGTTGATAATTTTGGCTCTTTCAGGGGCCATAACTCTAGAACCCATTATGGGATCTAGCCGGTTCAAGAAATGAATCAAGATCTTATGGTGACACAAGTTTTTTGCAAGTTTGATTAAATTCAAATCGGAAATGAAGCTGCTATTGTGCAGACAAGGTCAAATTAGCTAATTCTGGCCCTATCAGGGGCCATAACTCTGGAACCCATAAAGGAATCTGGCCAGTTCAAGAAAGAAACCAAGATCTTGTGGTGATACAAGTTGTGTGCAAGTTTGGTTAAAATCAAATCATAAATGAAGCTGCCATTATGCAGAGAAGGTCAAAATAGCTAATTTTGGCCCTTTCAGGGGCCATAACTCTGGAACCCATTATGGGATCTGGTCGGTTCAAGAAAGGAACTGAGATCTTATGGTGACACAAGTTTTGTGCAAGTTTGATTAAATTCAAATCATAAATGAAGCTGCTATTGTGCAGACAAGGTTAAGGGGACGCATATTGCTACATTCACAGTTCATACTGAAATGCGGAAGGGGTGCATATTCAAGAAATCGATGGTGGGAAAATAAAAAACATATTCCTAAACTAATATAATACTGATGGACACCTGTAATATTCAGTATTTTGTGGATAAGGATGTGGTACTATGAATGTAATAGGAAAACAGAGGTCTTTGTGAAAGTACATTCAACACAAAATATTAAGCTTTTGTATAAGGAAAAAACAGGTTTTTTACAATAACAGTGTTCCAAATAATGTTGAAGGGATGAGATTTTCTTTCTAGCACACCAGGTTTGCTTAAACATGCGAAAATTTAACGCCACGTCATTTCAGCTCTGGATGGACGCCATATTTCTCATTGATAAAAATGTAAACAAAAAAAATCAGAGTGGGATTAGCATTACAAGGGCATAACATGACATTCTAAACAATGAATACCTTAGAACAGATATCTAAGATGCTACACGGGTCAGGTGGGTTAAATGCATAATGGCGATCACTTGAAATTCATCTTGAAAAGGTGGTTAATTTTAGTTTATTTACATGGTTTTTAATTTTCCCACGACTTCTCGGCGATTCACTGCAAATGCATTACTGCGCCGGACGAAAGGTAACTCTAATAAACAACGGGAGACAACTCAGCACGTGTACGATTTTTAAAAAAACATGTCGATGATTATAATTTCTTATCAAATAATGAATCCTATTCAGATATTCGTCTTTAATATTAGAAAATTATTAATTTCTGTGGACATTTGTCAAAAAATATTACTAACATTGGACTACTTTGCGCATCAAACTGGTTTCCGCTTCAGTTGTGAGGCACTTCCGTTATACTTTTTGACAACAATAACAAAACACAAAATGAATCAATAAAGTCATTTATAAACCGACTGCTACTTAAATCAGTGTAAGTAAAGTTGTTGTTACAACATTATACATGTTCGTTACGTTATGAGATAAAGTTTATCTTGAACTGCATAATCCATTAATTACGTTTACATGATATTGCATTTACAACTTATTTAACCCCATTTTTTTACGTGAATGACAGCATGATCGTGCAACTCGTGCAAACAGAGTTATGAAAAGTATGGTGGAGAATTCAAGGACAAATTATAAATGACATTAAAGTGAGGATAACTGTATATTCGTCCAGTTTTGATCATTGACATGCCTGCTGTGTATTAGTAACTTTTGTGAACAAGATTAGAGTGTTACTTTTGCACATATACACATTGATTGGACCTCTCAACCAAATTTCATACCTTATTTTAGGGATTTTTAAGACAATACATTTTCAAAAGTTTGTTGAATGTGTTTTGATATTTAAGTGCATTGTAGTTCATGAATATCAAGTTAAAAATTAATAATGGCAACATTTCTAGGCCCTCGGTGTAAGTCACTAGACTTCTGTAACGATAAATGTTTAATGTATTAAGGGGAATATACTCTTTTAGTTTTGGAATGTGGCATTCCTTGACCACCGTATCTTTTCTTATGCACTACTTTGTAAACAAACTAAATAATGTGTTTTAGCTTACATATGCGAAATGAAAAGCAAGACGGTGGCCATATTTCACATTCTTTCTTTAAATTAGAATCTGTAGGACATTGATAAATGTTTGGACAAGGTGAAGCACTATTATTTTCGCACCAAAAAGTCTTAATCGTTGACTTTGAATGTACACAATAAGTCTTATGTAATTCAACAATAACTTTCTTGTTTCAGTTTTCTCATTTTTATTTTAGTGAGCAATCCTTTGTGTACTTATAACAATTAAAACAGTATCCATTTCATGTACCAAAACCTTGTACTTTTTTGCAAGTAAATTTTATCATACCCCACCCACTTTTTTCTAATTTCAAAGTATGCGTCCCCTTAAAATAGCTAATTCTGGCCCGTCTTAGGGGCCATAACTCTGGAACCCATAATTGGATCTGGCCAGTTCAAGAAAGGAACCAAGATCTTATAGTGATACAAGTTGTGTGCAAGTTTGGTTAAAATAAAATCATTAATGAAACCACTATCGTGCAGACAAGAAATTGCTGACGGACGCACGCACGCATTCACGGACTGACGACGGACGAAGGGTGATCACAAAAGCTCACCTTGTCACTATGTGACAGGTGAGCTAAAAATGTATAACACTCGCTAATAATGCAGATATCTGCAAAAAGGTATATGATATATACATTCCGCTTAATATACTGTGAAATCATTTTTATTCGCGTAGGACGAATTTTCGCGTATTTCGCGCTAGGACCGATGCGCGAATTAAAGACCGCGCTATTATTATTTTATAATTATATTTTTTCATTTCTAAAATTGAAAATGCGCGAATGAAAGCCCGCGCGAAACGGTCTTTTTTCACATTTGCGCGAAGTTTCATGCCAGCGAATTTAAATGATTTCACAGTACCTTTACTGCTCATTATTACTTTCGCAAATGTTTCCATAAAATGGTATGTCTATCTGCATAATAGTGCGATTAAGCAGACAAAATGAGTCACTAATGAGATAAAATTCGTTATAATACCGACCTATACCTGAAACGTTGAGCTGACTGACAAATATTTATCGTGAAAATGATTTTTCTTGTTTTTGTTGAGACCTACTTTCGAGCTCTCATTACAAAACATTTCGAATTCATGTTTAACAATTTCAAATTACAAGAGTGTACGAGTGTACGAGTTTACTCTCCAATGAAAATTAAGATATGACAATGCTAACGGAGAAATGACAATTCTAACGAATGACAACGTTAAAGAATTACTATTCTAAAGAAGGTACTAACAATTCTGACGAAGAAATGACAATTCTGACGAATGACAATTCTAACGAATGACAACGTTAAAGAATTACTATTCTTGCATAAAACCTTTGTTTTTTGCCGATTTTGGGCATGCACAAACAGGGAAAAACGTGTACAAACAAGGAGATTCTCGTGAGCACGCGCTGTTGGTGAACGTTTTGAATATGCTGTTGTTGGTCCAACGTAAGCAAATTATGGATCCCGAATCAATTTTGGCCGAAGTCGAAAGGTCCGAGATTTATGAAATCTTTTCATCTGCATATTTATTAAAAATATCATTTTTCAACCTAACTTTACTTTAACTTGTAATAAGCGCTACCTCTCTTGATACGCGACTGAATTGACGTTCCTTATTATTGTATTATTACGCGTATTAGACTCAAAGTAAGTTTACACGCCGCGATTTAATCCCTGAAAATGATAGGCAAACAACAATTTACAAAAATACAATTTCGTTTTCCAAATTAATTTGAGTCGAGAAAGTTGACATGCTAACTTTAAATCTTACACTAAAACTTTTTAAAAATGTTTGTGTCTACTTTACACATCTATGCAGTCTACTGATGCAGTGAGGGTGTGTAATGTAAAGCATAAACATGACGAAGCGTAAAGTTTGAAGGATTTTTCCACAGTTAATGAACATTTGATGAACAGAAGGTATTTATTATGTATTTTTCAATTTATTTGTAGATCTCACCAACCATGTTTGAGTTTATAAATCCAATCTAAGTTGATTATATCGATGTTGGAAAAATTCAAATTTTTGTGTTTATGAAACTTCGCGATGGGGTGGGGTGCAAAGCAAAATTTTCAAGATGCCGTGTAGGGTTATGAATATGCCCTTTTCTCATAATTCCGAGCCTCTAAAGCTAAAGTTCCTACCGATATATCGGAATAAGGGGAAGTCATGCTTATTTTACATATATTTAATATTAAAGAAATTACCACAACAAGAATGTCCGTTCGACATGTATAAAATACGCACTGTTTCTGTATGCCCTGGAAATGCATAAATAAAACATGTGTCCATAACAACCTGAAACGGCCGACTTCGATCGGCTAATGTCAGCTGGATAGTCTTGTTTTTTCGATATTTCCAGCACTTAAGTTGTGTTTTATGCAAGAATAGCGATAACACACGTTTGTTTCGTGAAACAACATCTGCAGAATCCCTCGGGCTATGTTGGTGCACTCGCCCTACGGGCTCGTGCACCAACCAATCCCTTGGGATTCTGCAGATGTTGTTACACAAAAAAACGTGCGTTAACCCTACATTCTAAAGAAGGTACTAACAATTCTGACGAAGAAATGACAATTCTGATGAATGACAATTCTAACGAAGAAAGGACAGTTCCTGCAAAGAAATGTTAGTTCTAACGTAATTCTAATGAGGAAATGACAATTCTAACGAATGACATCTCTAACAAAGTAATGACAGTTCCTGCAAAGAAATGTTAGTTCTAACGTAGAAATGACAATTTAAACGAATGACGATTCTACTGAAGAAATGACAATTCTATCGAATTACAATTCTAACGAAAAAAATGACAATTTAAACGCACGAAAAAAAAAGACAATTTAAACAATGAAATGCAATTCTAACGAGTGACAATTCTTACAAAGCAATGACAATTCTTGCAAAGGATTGACAGTCCTAACGTAGAAACGACAATTCTAACAAAGACAAAACTAGATCATTAATCACCGACTCACCGTCCTTCTGTTCTGCAATAATACCCTCTGCACCACCATGTTTTTCAATAAAGTCATATATAAAGTCCAGAGTTTCCTTATCAACCTGTGATTGGTCACTTATACCAATTTCTTCAAACAGAGCCCTCATCTGCGGGTCTAATTTTGTCTGTAAATGAAATTGCTTAATAAATGAAAAATGTGTATTTAACATGTGTATTAAGAGTGGTTATTCCAATAAATCCGCTTCGCCGAATTACACTTTTCATATGGTATCTGAAATACTCAATTATTTTGACGAAAAATCTTAAGACAGGGATGGTCGGATAGCTTCAGCTTTAACTGTTCATTATAGTTGTCAATGTCATATAATGCCCTTTAAGTAAATACTGTTTCTCGCAAGTTTTTTTTTTCGGTCTTTCGTAAGGTATGGAAAAATAATGGGATGTGTGTTTAAGTGGTTAAGGTGTCGGCCGCTCAACCCACGATCATGGGTTCTAGCCCCACGTACTGAGGTCACGACCTCGGCATTATATATGACACCAGTATACTGGTTTTTCAGAAAGCGGAATCGGAAGTGGTTCAGATATGCTTGAAGCTTCATCACAACTGACTAAAATATATCATTTTAAGCTAAACTAAATGTTTGAAGTTCTAGGCCCTCCGCTACTTAGTACTTGAAGTTCAGTTTGTTTGCTTGGCGATGTTCCTGTAGTGATGAGAGCTTGCGTTTTTTCTAGCATGTCGGTGGCACAACCTTCACTTCTTGAATTATCGTCTCCAGTCACATACTGTTGAACCCTAAATCAGATTTGAGGTACATGCCTCGAGTCATTGTCCTACAGTTGAGGACTTATCTTACTAGATCCAGATATGCTGTTTTCATGCAAATCTCTGGTTTCTTTGTCATGATAGAATCCATTTTCCTTGTTTCTAAAGGAGTTAAGACTAGCTATAAGTTTACAGGATTTTATTTTAAAGACTGTATTATCATTCGCATCGAGTAAAATCATCAAAGTTTTAAAATGGCGATAATGTAAGTTTTGTATCCAGCATCAGAAGAAGAAAGGCCATTTAGTGTGGTGCTCGCGGTGGCCGCCATCTTGTGATAGTGGGTGGACTAGCACTCAAGATGTAAGAATACCACAAAGGTATAATATGTGCTGAGATACAGATAAACGTAGGACAAAAATAATGTAAAACGTGACTTATTCGTTCTACTTATGTGCACTCCAGGCCGCATATGTATAAATTATCTCCCGCCCCTCCCCCATCCTGCCATTAAAAACATGCAAAGTACCATAATATTAATTAAATTACATTATATTAAGTAATTTCCTGTCAGTGTAAAACCCGAATTAATATTTTTCATAAACAAGAAAGTATAATAAACATAAAATTCAATTAATACAGCAAAACAGTTTAGCAAACCTTCTTTTTAACCATTTGAAATTTATCATCCGGTCGTAAATGTATAAATTACCTCCCCTTTTCTACATTTATCCATGAAATCAATTTCATAACATACATGTTACACAAAATACATTATAACAGTAATTTCCGTTACCAAAAGCGCTTCTTTTAACTAAGTTCAGCAGATCACTGAAAATAGCTTTGTCCATTTTAAATCCAAGACGGTCGCCAAGAAATACAAAGTGAAGAAAAATGAAATCATTACATTTCATAAACCAGAAACTCTTACGAACAAACTAAGACAACATTTGAAAAGTACAGTACAGATTTTAGCAAACCCACCGTTTTGACCATTCAAAATGTACTACATCTTATAATGTACTGAAATAACGTTACTTCATGTATTTGTTTACACAAATTATTTTTCCTCGAACTAAATCCAAGTATCAGTACTAATTCAGTAATATAATAATTAAAAAACTGTCCTCTAGTATAAGGGAAGCTATTTTAACTATTACCATAGACTTGTCTGCCTTGGGTAACAGGTCCAAAAGTCACCAACATTGGGGTAATACTTTTAGCTGTTATCATTAACTATTAAATTTCAGGAAACAACAGCTTAACGAGATGAAATACAAAGTAAAAAATCCTGTCTAAAATTCAGAAGCCGTCTAGCTTAAAGTACTGTTAGCATACCTCTTGCTTTTAAAGATTACATTATGTCTGATAGGTGTTGTTTTGGACTAAGAATCGAACAAAAAATGAGCATTCCTATTTCGTTACATTTAAAAACAGGTGACCGAAAAAAGCCATGTAGTTGTTGCTTTTTTGCCTGCAAAATCAAATGAGTTATCAGTGTGCCACATCCACCGCCCCACATCACCCCTTCAAAAAATACTGACTTAGACTACAAACCATGTGGTTGCTTAACAAAATATGCTCTGCAATTTGGTGATAGACGCTTGCGGCTTCGTAGATATTGAATGGTAAAAAGAATATCATAAGAAGGCAGTGTAACTTACATCAATATTACTAAATGAAGGATCCCAACCCACGTGATTGACGTGTCTAAAATCTGTAGGGATTCTAATGTCTTCTTTTGTTATTTTCTTCTTTTCCTTCTTTGACGTTTTTCCTGCTGGCTTGTTCTCTTCAGCATTCTCACCAGATGCTAAGTAAATATTCATCATATAAATAGATGCACATGTAATTAGGCCTATGTTTTTCATGCCAGGTATACAACATATCAACATCAAATGCTGATTAAACGATGTGTCTTTATTACATTTCTAAAATGTATATTTATATTACAGGGTATTCACAGCTAAAATGACTCCCCAATATTATTATTATTATTATTATTACATGTATACCAGATTTATATATCATTTTTATTAATAACATAATCATCATGACTTGTGTTGTGGTAATCAATAACAATAAAAAGTAATGTGTGTATCGTTTGGTTTTATAGTATAATACAAAAGAATAGGTTTTTAAAACTTTGCACTGAATAAAGTGTTCAATATTAATCCCTACCCTGCTAAATTTCTATAATGAACTTGTCCATCTTTCAATTTGGACAGTACCATTAACTGTTAAAAGGGGTGCTTACAAAACAGGTACTGACTGAATGGCGGACAGTGAAGACCATGATCAGACTGCACGGATGTGCAGGCTGATCTTGTCTGTATTGGTCGCATGGGCAGAATCACTTGCCACCAGCAGGCTAAAGGTTAACATGGAAATTCATCTGAGAAAATGTACGTTTGGTGATATAAATATGTGGATATATCGGATAACCTACCTGCATCTGTGGTATTGCGAGCACCTTGTCGACGTACTCTCCTCGCTGCAAGACACAACACAAATAGGAAATGATAATAATTATTGTTTAAAACAAACCACAAGAATATTTCAATTTAGGCCAAACTCAACTATTGTGGCATTGGATTGATTATATTTCAAAACACTGACATATACAGACTTAATTTCCATGTTTTGTGTCCCAAGTACTCATATATCTGTATACTGCGTTGGAAAAGGTCATGTTTTTGTACCTCGATTTGGATGCGTTAATGTAAGTGTGTTCCGAACCAAAAATGTAGCTGTGCGAGCATGCATCGTAATTCATACAGACATACCTGCATATACATTGTACAATACAACGTCGTAATAAATTAAAAAAACTCAGATATACAAGTGTCGAACGTATTTTGGTAAAATTTCAAGCGAGAGCAAAAGGTTCGCAAAACTTAAAATGGCGGACAGGTAAAGAAGATACAATGTCAGTATTTTCATTTTTATTATTATTGTGATATTTTAAAATTATTATAGCAGTCGCAACTTGACCGCGATGGTTGACCTTAGCCTGATTATTCATATCGATTATTTCATTACAGAAATCAAGGGTGCTTAGGGTAGCCGTGTATATTTATATGGAATTAGTTTCTATACAGTGCAGTATCAAAGTATATATGCTTACATTTGATCAGTTAAAACTTTCCAATACATTTATTTATATTTACACAAATTTATTTTTCCTTTTTCTCGTGTAGCTCATGTTTTACGTACACTCCTTTTCAATAATAGGTTGTGCCTCATTAGGTATTATAATGTAAAGGTCAACCATCGGGGTCAAGTTGCGTCCACTATACGGTTATTAAAATTGTGTATAGAGTGGATTATTTTAGATGTGTGATGCCATTTCTACAAGGAAGAGCTATGTCGTGTATAAAATGTTATTGAGTGCAAATTGACAACTTTCGCTTTCTCGTCTAGGAAATGTTTATATAAAAAATCCAACTTTGGTCTGGTATTCTTTGCTTTTTATATTTTACAACAACAAATACTTAACTGGATGAGTGTGAGCTTATTTCATTCATCATAAATGCATTATAAAGCCGCATCGCCAAAAAAATGTGGTGTACGAATGCATATAAATTAGATAAACTGAATGTATGCTCAAAATGGTTGATTTTAGATTAATTGTATACATTTATTTTATGCTCTTCAGTGAAATACTGAAATTTATCAGTGAAATAAAATTGATATTTTCACTATTTCAAACTGTTTCGATCTTACACTAAAACAAACAAATATCCTCTATACATTTTGCACTACCGGGTTTATTTTTCTTATTGAGGATATATATTTGTTGAGACTAAGGGAATTTCAAAACATATATCGGAAGTTTTACTTTATTTCTAAATTTATTTTCTTTTGTATGTTTTTTTTTCAGTTCAAATACGCCATGTTGCAAGAAAAGATCTAGAGTAGAAGTCTTGTCAAGGATGGCCATTTCCGTCAAGTCACATAGCATTTAGATTACTTCTGCTTTACTATGAAAAAGGGAGATAATAACAGATACTATAACTCATTTTTTTGCACGACGCATAAGTTAATGAGTACAATTTATTCTATATTTAAATCAAACGTAATAACAGTATAAAATCAATATTTGGAACTTCAAAAAGAAAATTTACTCAATCTACTCACTACTCACTTATAAAAATGGTGATATAAATAAAATTCATAAATTCCACCAAAGGTGAAACATATGACATAAAATACCATTGAAGTTTTAAAATTCCGCCAAGTGGACGGACTTAAAATATAAAGAAGAGATTTGATTGCAGGCTGATTAGTATATTTACAATTATTACATACCTAAAATTATTTTCCATTGAGTTTCAATGGACCGCGATCGTGCAATATTTTCCGAATGTTTCTCATTGCAGAGCTGGTGCAGCCGTTCTGCGCCTGCGCGGAATTATTATCCATTGGAGCGCACGGCAAAATTACTCATTTTTTTGCATGTCCGCACGCATTTAGAGTATCAAATGCATAATATACTGACTAGAGATTAGGGTTAGTATCACCATGGTTACAAAATATATACATTTAAGATATTTTCTTTCAAATTTAGTTAATCCGGTATATATCACAGGTGCACCAACTCTGTATTTAGTCACAGCCATATTTTCCATATTGACGTGGAACGCTTTCATATCGGACGTGGAATGTTTTCTTAACGTTGTAATGGAAAGAATCGCGTGACGTCCATGGCGTCCACGCGCACGTTGCGACAACAAGTTGACGTCATTTTCGCGGAAAATATTGTGGTAAACCTGGGTTTTGGCTCAGAAATATTTTGCTTTTTGTAAATATCTAAATAAATAGTTTACATTACCATGTTCTTTTACCATACATTAAAGAATACATTATGACGGAGCTTTGCTGAAAATCTGAACCTTATTGAGTAAATATTGTTCGAGTTATTCCCAAAAATGTACCTAAAAACTCCCCGACTTCGAGAAAGTTTATCAGCAGAAACCATTAAATGCTCCTAAATACATATCTTATATTTTACCATGGTATTTCCACTTTCAATATATTGTAAATATATGTCCTAATATTTATGTAAAGTTTGAGGACATGACATTATGTAGCTTTAAAGTAAACTTGAAAAATCTACTTTGTTTACATTTTTGCTAGTCAATTTCTTATGTGACTAGAGCTGACCAATGAAAATATTTATTAAAAATATTTAGAGATATTGTTCAGGTCTGAAACTTTACTGTCATGTCAGGGATATTAATTTTTGTGAAATTTTGTAGATTTTTTAGAAGCCTTGTAATCCTTTGAAAATGGCCCTTAGATGTGAAGACTGATTTTGGCAGCCATATTGGATATTTTAGGGAGAATTCGTGTGTCATTTGTTTGACACTTGATTTAAGTGCTTTTAAGGGGACGCATACTTTGAAATTAGAAAAAAGTGGGTGGGGTATGATAAAATTTACCTGCAAAAAAGTACAAGGTTTTGGTACATGAAATGGATACTGTTTCAACTGTTATAAGTACACAAAGGATTGCTCACTAAAATAAAAATGAGAAAACTGAAACAAGAAAGTTATTGTTGAATTACATAAGACTTCTTGTGTACATTCAAAGTCAACAATTAAGACTTTTTGGTGCGAAAATAATAGTGCTTCACCTTGACCAAACATTTATCAATGTCCTACAGATTCTAATTTAAAGAAAGAATGTGAAATATGGTCACTGTCTTGCTTTTCATTTCGCATATGTAAGCTAAAACACATTATTTGTTTTGTTTACAAAGTAGTGCATAAGACAAGATACGGTGGTCAAGGAATGCCACATTCCAAAACTAAAAGAGTATATTCCCCTTAATACATTAAACATTTATCGTTACAGAAGTCTAGTGGCTTACAATAAGGGCCTAGAAATGTTGCCATTATTAATTTTTAACTTGGTATTCATGAACTACAATGCACTTAAATATCAAAACACATTCAACAAACTTTTGAAAATGTATTGTCTTAAAAATCCCTAAAATAAAGTATGAAATTTGGTTGAGAGGTCCAATCAATGTGTATATGTGCAAAAGTAACATTCTAATCTTGTTCACAAAAGTTACTAATACACAGCAGGCATGTCAATGATCAAAACTGGACGAATATACAGTTATCCTCACTTTAATGTCATTTATAATTTGTCCTTGAATTCTCCACCATACTTTTCATAATTCTGTTTGCACGAGTTGCACGATCATGCTGTCATTCACGTAAAAAAATGGGGTCAAATAAGTTGTAAATGCAATATCATCTAAACGTAATTAATGGATTATGTAGTTCAAGATAAACTTTATCTCATAACGTAACGAACATGTATAATGTTGTAACAACAACTTTACTTACACTGATTTAAGTAGCAGTCGGTTTATAAGTGACTTTATTGATTCATTTTATGTTTTGTTATTGTTGTCAAAAAGTATAACGGAAGTGCCTCACAACTGAAGCGGAAACCAGTTTGATGCGCAAAGTAGTCCAATGTAAGTAATATTTTTTGACAAATGTCCACAGAAATTAATAATTTTCTAATATTAAAGACGAATATCTGAATAGGATTCATTATTTGATAAGAAATTATAATCATCGACATGTTTTTTTAAAAATCGTACACGTGCTGACACCTAAGTTGTCTCCCGTTGTTTATTAGAGTTACCTTTCGTCCGGCGCAGTAATACATTTGCAGTGAATCGCCGAGAAGTCGTGGGAAAATTAAAACCCATGTAAATAAACTAAAAATTAACCACCTTTTCAAGATGAATTTCAAGTGATCGCCATTATGCATTTAACCCGCCTGACCTGTGTAGCATCTTAGATATCTGTGCTAAGGTATTCTTTGTGTAGAATGTCATGTTATGCCCTTGCAATGCTAATCCCACTCTGATTTTTTTTGTTTACATTTTTATCAATGAGAAATATGGCGTCCATCCCGAGCTGTAATGACATGGCGTTAAATTTTTACATGTTTAAGCAAACCTGGTGTGTTAGAAAGAAAATCTCATCCCTTCAACATTATTTGGAACACTGTTATTGTAAAAAACCTGTTTTTTCCTTATACAAAAGCTTAATATTTTGTGTTGAATGTACTTTCACAAAGACCTCTGTTTTCCTATTACATTCATAGTACCACACCCTTACCCACAAAATACTGAATATTACAGGTGGCCATCAGTATTATATCAGTTTAGGAATATGTTTTTTATTTTCCCACCATCGATTTCTTGAATATGCACCCCTTCCGCATTTCTGTATGAACTGTGAATGTAGCAATATGCGTCCCCTTAAATCATTATTTGTAATTTGAAATATACTGATAAGGTGCAGTTTTTCTTCTAGTTTGTGTTGATGTAATTAGTTTTTGATGACATTTATTCTATTTCTTGCATTTGGTGAGAAAAGTTTTACATATTTGGGAAAATGTCATTGACCAATCAGATTGCAGCATTTTTGGTGCTTCTCTATAAATATGGGCTTATCAGTTATTTCTTGTCTCTTCTAGTTTACACTTTTGGATTAAACACTTCTCTTAGTTAGGAAATTATTTGAAATTTGGAGCCAATTTTAGGAACTTTGGACTTTATTTTTATTGGGGAATAATTTAGATATTTGGAGTTTAATTTATTTGCTTAAAGGTGCAAAATAAAGACAAATGAATAGACATAAATCTTAAAAAAAGACTACACATGTTGAAATATAGTACTAAACATTACGATAGCCGTGCAATATTCCCTTGAAATCAACACATGTACAGAGAAACAAATGATTGTTTCTGTATTTTCTTAGACTGACATGGGGGTCATTTTGTCCTACTTTCGTGTTTATCGCTTTTCCGTAATCGGTCGGAAATTCTTCGGGATCACGTGATTTTAAAATTGTTTCAAACGAATATCCATTTAAGACGCGCAACAAAATAACTGTATTTTCATGATGGTAATTATGCACGACTTGCACGCAAAATATGAGATCTACAAAATTTAAATTTAAAATTGACAGTGACATATATTAGGCCAAGACAATGTGTTTAATGTCTAAAATCTTATTAAATTAATGTAGCCATGTGTACATAAATAACTGTATTTAGGTAAATTTCGATCATACTTTGTTTCTGCTGTGTAAGATAGTTACTCATTTACCTTCTTAAAACTATACTGAAAAGAGATTAACTGAAAAAGTTTACAAACGAAGTTGTAAAAACACTTTTATTCGGGAAGGGCCTGAATTGTCCTTATGAAAACTTGTCGTATAGCTGTATATTACCTGTATTATAAGAATGATTTTCATGAAGTTTTTGTGAGTTACGTATAGGATAGACAACGAGTGCCGTTGTCTACGGGATATATACAACGAGCGAAGCGAGTTGTATATATCCCGTAGACAACGGCACGAGTTTTCTATCCGACTTAGACCACGTGACATAAAAACTGTAATTATTGAAAACTGCCCCCTCGCGTTCTATAGAAATTAGGATTAACGTGTTTTTATAAGAGTGATATCATCTTAGTACAGTTAGCGCTTATTTGTCAGTAGGGCATGTGAAAGAATGCAGGTCACGTTGTATAAATTCAGTTTTACTTAAATACCGGATTTACTAAAATTTGACGTTCATTAACACTTTGAGTCATTTGCAATCGCAAATGCTAAACAGTCAAATATTGATTTCTCAAAAATACTCAAAATTGAACTGCTGAACAATTAGTTTTTGTGAGGAGTTTGCATGTTGGTGAAACACGATGACAAATACGTTGATTCAAGAAGATAGCCAGGTTCAGAAACTGCAAAAAGGCTGACAGCAAATCGGAGGTAAACATGTTGGATAAAAGAATGTTTTTTTAAAGTAATCTGGTATTTTAAGTATGGACTGGTGCTTATTGATAATATACAGATATACATAATCACATACAAATTGTCGGATTCTATTAGAAATCACTTTTTAACAATCTGTATAAAGTGACAAAATAATTATGGTTATATTCATTTTTGTTCTTATAAAAACAGGAACCAGTGTCGATCTTTATTTATTTATTTTGTTTATCAGGATATTGTTAGTGCGTAGATGCTCGTAGGACTACGAACACTTTTAACTATATCGTGCCTTTCTTGTAAGAATGATGTAGTTGTTCTACTTTCTAACAGGGCCCAGTTGTTCGAACCTTTTACGGGCTGTTAGTTTAGTTTAGTTTATACTAATTTGTTTTAGCTCGATTGTGATGACAGCTGCAAGCTTATTGTAACCACTCTCGAGTCCGTTTCCTGGGAAAACCAGTATTGTGGTCATATAATGAGAAGTCATGGTCGTGACCCCAATGATGCTCGAACCCACGATCCTGCATTCAGCTATTAAACTAACCGCCTGTTAAATTTCTATTTAAGATTATTAGTCTTGGTGGGTGGGAAACACAAGTATAATGTTTTAATTTTACTGTAAAGATGATTTAGTGTTTGTTTATAATACTTACTTAATACATTTGTTTAAATTTCTAAGTTTTCTGAACTGTCGAAATATACTGATAAAGTTAATCGACCGTTAGCTCAATCGCCTGTTTCGAACAACTGGATCCAGTCGTTTGTAAATGTAAGGATCGAGCTGACTTATCTATTTTATAACAAGTGAACATTAAAAGTCACTATGTTGGAAACGTAGTGAATGTGTAAATTACGTATTTACCACATCGGTTCTACTCTAGAAATATGGAGTTTCTTGTGATTCAGTTTAATTTTTATTATATGTATAGTGAGTCCAGTCTTGTATTTCAGTCATGTGAACCCTTTTATTGATATCCAAAAACATGGGGTCATTTTACGATATCAATATTTAGACGTTGTCAACTGAATTTACCTTCAAGTCAATCTTATTTTTATCCCATTGATAACTGGTGGGAATATTGCAAGGTCATTTAACTCCGGCGTTAGCATGTATTGTTAGATGGTAAATTGACACGAAATTCACGCGTTTTTTGCCCAAGTTTCCCCCGATATATATACAACGCTACTGTTGTATATGAAATATAGACGGGTGCAAGTCTGCTTTACGATTGGCTATTTACGGATTATCGTGGTCTAAAAAATTGTTGAATTCCATGTGCTAAGTTTGTAAAAATCACGTTATCGTTTGGGCATATGATATATTTTGCATCTATTTATAAATTATAGCCTCGTTTCGGAGGGTTCTTCCGAAAAAGTCCCAATATGCTCGACGGGTTCGTAAGCAGTCGGAAAGCATACTTTCGGTTTGACATAGGCAACAGTTTTTGTTTACTTGTTAGTTATTCTTGAACATATTCATGACTATTTGGTCAGAACCGATGCAGTGGGCCATATTTTCAGTAAATAGGAAGTCTCAGCTACAAACTCTGGTTTTCATATAATACTCGTTCGGGTTTTAGTAATGGACCTTTAAGAAAATTACTGTATTTATTTGGAATACACGTAGTTGTGGAATTTTCTGATAATATTGACACATATCTTAATATTTTAACTGGTGTAATATATTAATTGTAGAAGTTTTATAGTTGACATAATTTATATCTTTGTAATTGTGAATGTGTGGATATGAGAGCTATAGGACTTTAGATTTAATAGATTTATAAAACTGGCCTTACTCTTGTGTTTTTATTTTATTTTCACAGTCATGTGTATTTTCTCCAATTTATAATCTAAGTGGTGTTATAATAATTAAACTTATTATTGCAGCACTTGGCATTATAACTCTGAAATAGCCCAGAAAGTGGCTTAATAAGGAATCTCGCTTTTCCTTAAATTAATTAAGCCAGTGGTGTCGGCCATCCTGAACATTTACCCCCAAAACTCGAGCTATAAGAACATTGCCAATAACCACAATTAGGGTCTTCGTTGAACATTTAACCCCGGGACTGGGGTTTACGACAATATTAATGCGCGTCAGTTTGATTTGTTTATTACATTTTCGGAGAAATTCTTTTCGTATTTTTCCTGTCTTTCGTTACATAACGATAATTTAGACATAGATAAATTATTTGATAGTGGGTATATAATAAAAAGGTTATCAACTTTGTATGTGAATATATGCACTCGTTCTTTCGCGGATAATATTGCCGCTGCAGAACTCGTACATATATCCACATACAAAGTTAATAACCTATAATTATTAGATTTGTATTGAGAAATATGCAAGAGTTCTGCAGCGGAAATATTGCGCGACTTTAGGAGCACAAAATTATTCAGCGAAAGAACAAGTGCATATTTCTTGAAGCAAATCTAATAACCTTTTTATTACATGCATAATCTACACGTATAAATATAATGTAAGTATTATGAATTTGTTCAATAGTCTGAATATGACTGACAATACTGAACTAAATAAAAAGATGCAACGACACACAGTAATTTACGTCACGCACCCGATACGAATTTCAGGCGTCAGTGTATGGAAAAATATTGACTTTTTCGGTACCATTGTAATTTAACGGGAAATGAAAAATGAGTATGTGATAAATATAAATATAATGCGAAAGTATGGCGGGCTGAATTCTGGATTTTGGGCACAATGTTACATATGATATGAAACAGGTATAGCCAATACAAATTTCCTCATCTGACCCTACATAAGAAAGTCAGTGACAATATGAAAACAACAGCGTCCGTACCGGGGTTCAAGCATTTAGAAAATACAAAGATGACCAAGTAAGGCATTATCGTTCCACTGTATGAATATGAAATGGTATACATATACAGTTTTAAATGAATGGATATAATGCCACACTTTAATATGTATTATTACACGACTCTTTTAAAGTTCCATACGGGTTTAAAATCTATGTTTACATAGAGATAAAGCAGCTCTCCAAATAGATGTTATGTATAGTTACATGATTAGAACAGTAATACTTTCAATATTGTACACGAACTGGATACGATCAGATCCATAGGTAATTAAAAAGAATGGATTCTATTAAACTTTCTACTATGTTAATCAATATTCAAATGTTTGATAAATATTTGGGAAAATACGAACAATAAGTAAGATTTAACAAGTAAAACTGCAGTAAGACGAACGTATCTGACATCTTCATCAATTAATAGAAACATCGGGAAAATACGTATCCAGTTTGCAGACAGCGAACGATAACGAAAACAATCTGCATGAATTTTATAAAGATTTTACATCAGTGTTACATATAATATCCATGATATCCTAAACACTTACTGTTCTGAAGCTTTTTCTTGCAAGAAAATCTCTAAGAAGTACGGGAGCTAGAAGTCCATTCTAGTATAAAATTAAGTTTTTTATAAAGTCTACGTCCGTATTTAAAACGGTAAATGATATAGCCAGATATGTGTAGAAATGTAAATTATTTGTTTGTTATTCCTACAGCTTTTTTCGCAGTTTATCTGCAACAGCAAACCATATTTTAGGCGTACAATTATGTTATGGAACCAATAAAAGTACGTACACTATGAGGATGCGTTTTCTGGATGTAATGCACATTAAGTGTCAATTTTTTGTAATTCATTTTCTCATATAGCTTGTTTGCAACATTTCTTGACTAAATCACAATTATTTTGTGTCATTTAATGTTAACATGTTATTATTTCCGATGGCATGTCCACGTGTTGTTTACAACACAACAACTTATGCATTCAATTACTTTTTCCCACGTTGCATAGCGCGTTGTTATTACTTGTATCATACACATCAATGTAATCTTCACACGGTGTACTTCAATTAGCAAACTTGGGATAAAGTAGGTAAATGCGTACCGACCTACTTTCACTTTCACTCATATCCGCCATTTTACGTTTCACTAAACTTTTGCTCTCGCTTTAAACTTTATCGAGCCAAAATACGCTTCTGATATAACACCTGTAAAATCTCGTAATAAAGGCTATTGTTGGTTTTTATTATTGTTGTTGTTGTTGTGTGTGTGTTTTTTTCTTTGTTTTTTTTTTTTTTTTTTTTTTTTTTTTGGGGGGGGGGGGGGGTTAATGGTAGTACCTTTCGAAAATCGTTTTAATTCAGAAACAGAAACAAACACAGTTCACATGTTTAAGACAAGATGTAAATCTATTATTTATTCTTCTCTTCGTGCCGTTTATGTGTCTACGTTAAAAAACAAATATTTACATTCGCCTTACTCTTTTCCATTGAAAATTATGACGTTCATTTCGTATGAACAGCAAAACGAAAGGCACGAAAGTTACTTCATCGCTGCTTAGTGATAACCGACGGCTGTTTTGACGACGTCGCAGTTGTTCCGTCTGGTGAACAGAATGACCGGGAAGCTGATTTTAATGTTAAATGCCACAAAATATGTGCAATTTATATTATTATTTTGTTTCAAAATGGAAAGGAAATATAATGTAAATATAAGAAATGGAACTATGTTTTTCGGTGTTCATGCAAAATGAACGACAGAGTAGGATCGGCAAATTAAACAGGATTCATGGATTTGCCGATCCTATTCTATCGTTCATTTCGCGAGAACACCGAAACAAATCATTTCATTTCTTAAAAAAAGTGACTGAAGTTCGTTACTTACCCTTAAATTTTGTCAAATTTTCTTGAATTTCCTTTTTGAATTGCTCGGCTTCATCTTTATCAAGAAAAAATACCTTTTTGTCCTAAAATATACAGAAAATCATATCATGTAAATAATTAAAACTTAAGAACTCAACGCTTTGTGAAAGTTATACTGTTTGTTTAGAAAGTATACAAGGAAAAGGCCTTTGGAATATACGAACAGATAAAATCAAATGATAGAAAATGTAGATGACTAAACGTGAAAAATGTCTAACCCTTCCGCTTTGGATAACACTCTATACCCAAAAATATTACTGTTTCATACACTTTTCCCTGAATGCAGTAACGGTGTCACGTTTTTTCTGAAATATTACTGATTTGTTTCAAATTAATGTCATTTTTGGATGGTTAGTGGGGTTATAACTATCTGACAGCATTCAATTTATTGGAAGCCATACCAAACCCTCAAGCGCATGGTTTCCTAATGAATAGAATGCAGTACAACTTACAGAAATAGTGGTGACTCATAGCTGTAAGCCTTCGTCAAATAGTAAGATGTTTTATTCCCTTTAGTAATATAATCAGTTGTATTTGAACTGTTTAGAGATTTCAAAACGTTTGAGAATTTAAGTGAATAAAAAATCACAAAGCGCCATTTATACTTTAACAGCATTCAATTTTCACAATATTGGAGAACATAACTCCGTAAAAAATGACCGACTATTCTGTTATGGCATGTGAAGCTTTGGAATATTCAATAATTTTATATTGTGTTTTATTGCATTCTTGAATGATATTATACATTTTTTCATTTGCATTCTATAAATATATATCATGTGTAAATAGTTATGTACTGATAAACAGTTAAAAATAATAATCTCAACAAGATGAAATGGACGGAGGAATGACACACATGGTGATTATTTTATAATTATCTGTTTCATAGGGCCTTAACATGATAGTAAAATAGGCAAGGCGTTGTTATTAGGTACATACACGAGCTGTCAGTGCAATGCAGCCATCACTTGTGGTAAATTCAAAGCCTTGAAATTTACGGATGTCATGTTCCCACATCATTGTTTTATCCTGAAATATATAGAGAATAAATATATCTTACATAAACGTTGGAATATTTCCAAATTTTTGGTTGAGGGGACAAACTGTCCAAATGTTTGGATTACCAAACAGAAAGTTTGTCGTCTTTGAATTCAGTTTACTTTCCACAGATTACATCTGTACCTTGAAAATCAGATTTAGGGCCAAAAACACAATCGCAGCAAGCGAAATCGTGCTATCTCCCAACCTTTCAAAATGATGTATTGCTTAAAAGGTCGCACTACTTCAAAACAATGTTACAACACAGTGACAAAAACCTTCATTCAAATTATAAACAATCAAAAGAAAGGCCGAAACGACTCAATATCGCTGCACGTTCTATGTACGTATGCATGCCTTAAAACCAGGAAAGAAACTCGCAGGTAGGCCTACATGAAAATTTTGGTTACAAACTAATCAATCGAGAATTTCATACTATGTCTGAAATAAATGACGTTCCACTATCCACAGATTATAGAGCAGTAAAGAATATCTTATGTAGAGATCACAAGATGGGATATGTTTGCCTAGAAGAATGAATAATGGAGATAAGTGGTTTGGTGTTCTTGTTTCTACATGCAGAAGTTCGAGTATCGTAAAAGGATTGAAACAGAAAGTGTTAGGTCAATGGACTGACAGGAACTTTCTGTTTTATCTTCACCCTTTCTGAATCGTTAGCAAAAATAACTTCGTTGAAGTAGTGTTTAGACCATGTCAGCTTAATCTGGGAAAAGTTGATTATTATTAAAGTATTATTCTGATATTGTGTTTCTTTATACATGTACTTTCATATGAACTTGGTCATTGTCAATAAATAAATGACTGAATAAAAAGAATAAGTTATCTTCAGAGGCACAGATTGCATCCCTAAAGTAAATCCATCCATTACATGTTGTCTACATAAAAGAATCGTTTTCCCTTTTTCGACGAATTAAAGGGTGTGATAGATCAGTGGACGGAGGTCAAACATGAAGTATTTTGTGCGATTACGAAACTTTATGTCCGAGAGGAGAATACGATGTCTGCTTTAGTCTGCTATGGTTATATTATAAACATGTGTTTAGACTGATATTAACCAATGCGTAGTTCTCGTGGCCTTCTACGCGGGCAAACAGGTGTTTGTAAATTCCTCCTGAAATGTCAAGGCTGTGATGCAGTGAATTACAATATACAGAAACAATCCTAAGCGATGCACTCACTTTTTGACCCAGATATTCAGCTTGACAGTCATAAACATGACATTGCGAGATCGATTAGCTTCTGGCATAGTGGACTCACATTCACAGGACATACAGAAACACCAAACAGTTTAGTTTAAACATATTTTTATTTCATTCAGTCAAGTACCATAGTTGCAATATACATTTGTTCAATATACATTTATGAAAACAAGAAAGTAAATGCTTATATTTATTCCTTTCCATAATGGAGTTGACCCAATTATCATTGCACTTATTCGACCGGAAAGTAAATGTAAATAAGTGGGAGTAGTTATTGTTGAAACTTTTGCAAAATTTTAGATCATTACGTTTACATTTTGCCGTAAAAGTTATGTAATCTAGTATATAGACTAAGAACTGAGGTGAATATGATATAAAAAAGGAAACAAATTGTAATTTGGTATGGGTCTGTCATGATGTCACGCAAGGGATAAAAGGAGTGCAGAATGTCACCAAAAATGTGTCAGATCTCTTAGTTGCCGCTATGTAGCTCTGGACACGTAGGAAGACTAGTTTGTTGTTTTCATATGAAAGATGCTCGTCTGCATGAAGAAGATTATTAAGTGTGATACCACATTGGAGATCAAGTAGGTACCGTTGAGGTACGAGTTGAAACCTCGGACACTGAAGGAGAAAATGAAGTGGGGATTCGACTGCACCACATTCGCAGAGAGATGATTCAACAATATTTCTACGGTGAAGCTCGAAATTAAGAGAACTGTATCCGAGTCGTAAGCGAGTATGCTGAATTACTTTCGTACCCCGACGTTAAAGAGTGGTTTGGAGCTATTCTTACAAATGGAAAGTTTGTTTTTAAATTCGGAAAGAGAGGAGGCGTTTTGGACATCTGGAGAAAGCGAGTTCCACTGACGGATTGTTGCGGACAAAAAAGAAAATTGCATAGGACTGGATGTTTGTATGGATCAAAGGTATGCTGTGAATAGAACGGAGATGGAAGGGTTGATTATTATGGCTAGGAGACAAACAGTCTGATTTAAGTAACGACAACCACGACACATGCTTTCACTGCGACAAGAAAATGCATGGTGGGTACGCCTCTTCTTGTATCTGTTATAACAATTTTCAGCGTATGACATATGTTCTGACACTGCAACAGTAATCATACATTGTATATAGACATTAGCCCAGAAAAACAACGGTGCTTTGAAGTATCGACGACTTTGAAGGGTGTTTCTCTTGTTGCTCTGTCTTCTGCAAAGGCATTGAGTATATACGTTTTTGGTTCTTAAGCTTTGCTTTTTATATATTTATACAGGAGCATTTTTGTGTTTTACATGACATGCCTTTTTGTTTCCATTACGTGTGTTAGAGATTCACCTGGCGGGGATTACTTTTATTTACACTGTCCTGTGTCTCTGGAACATGGTGGGGGTAAGAGTGAGGTTGGGTGCGCACCATAAACCGGTTTAAGCTCCCCACTGACCGTTCCAAGGCGGTGCCCCACTGTGTTCCTTTATTTGTTCGTTTTGTCCTCGTGGGTTTGCTTTGCATGCGAGTGCGTGTGTGTGTGTGTGTGTAGTGTGCACGTCTGCGTGCTGTGGGTTTCGTTTTGGGAAGGCTGCGTTTTTGGAATATGGCATTCCCTGTTTGATATTTTCTTTGTTGTTTTTTTTAAGGTGAACGTTCAACGCTTTCTGTTCAGTTACTACATCTAATGAACAATACAGCGGACAGATCATCACATTTATGATCTTCTATCAGACATGCGGCTAAAGATAAATTCAAGTTCTCAACCATTTATTAAGCTCGCTGTCAAATCCGACGAGTATACTACGAGACTGACGGTTTCAATTTTGCCAAACAAACCTCGGCTGCTACTTTCACTGTCATGGCCTACACAGGATGCTAAAGTTGTCTTGCTGTATCAATGTAATACAACGGCTTGGTACTATGAAGATGCTTACAAACAACAGCAAGAACACTAATATACTTGTCGCTACAGTTCTTCATATATCTGGACAAGGTAAATAAGGTCGATCAATTGAAAGTAGATAAATGGCTTACGTAATCTCTGGAGATCTTTCCATCAGTAGGGAGACATATATTTCCATTCGTATTATTGCCGAGAGTTTCCTTGCAGTCGGATAAATCAGATAAATGATAACTTACGACGCCTGCTGTTCTGTCTGATAACACTGTTGACGTTGAGACGTCAACGTCAAACTCAACTTCAGAACAAAGTAACATTCTCTGCACCGAAGGTCAATCGCGCAAAGCTTATCAGTTTCTACCTTACTTCATTTCCTCTCATGAACAGACTCAATCAAACCGAGTCTGCTATTATTCTTCTTGGTTGCATTCTTTGCTTCCAAAGGATCTTTTTACAGATTTTATTCTACATGTCATGTACATTCAACACGTGAGACCAGCAGATCTTACCTTTATTGAATGGTCCACCCATGAAGATGATGGTGGACTCGAAGACGGAACATTTTACCCACCAAACACCAGAACCTCTCCCAACAAGATCAAATAGGAGAACATGTTACATGGTACAATAAAATGGTTGTGTGAGGAAAATAGAAAAACATGCTGGACTGATTCTTGACCATCACACTAAACAGAGATGATCAGATATTGGGGCAGAAGGAACAATGAATGAGTTCCTAATCAGTTTGATAATTATTATAACCTGGTGTATACTAGTACAATAAGAGGTGGTCAAACAAAATATTGACAGCTAAACAACTTTGAAGATCTTGGTATGTATATTGTACTGTTCAATGGAAAATACATGTATTTCTTTGATATTTAGATCTTTTCTCAGTAATTTCTGGTCATAAAATAACAAGGTAATTAATTGACTGCAAACGGACAAAGCACGATCACAGTTTAATTCCTGTTTCGTTCTCATGTGACTTCAACATACATCTGGATTAAAGCTAGATGGTCGGTCAAATACATATTTCTTTCTATTTTAAAACATAGTTACTGGTATATACTTGTCTAGGGAAAAGAATTACGTATACACAGTAAGAGTAAATCACACACGGCAGCTATGATTTATTCGTAAAGAGAAAGATCATTCTGGAAGAAATACTAGTAATCATTAAAGCACTTTACAAACCTTTCTGTCATAGAACCGGATAAAGTAGGACCGCTTGACAAAATCTTTTACAAAGCAGACAACACCGGAATCTTGCTTTTCCCATGTCTTGGTTTTGTCTCCAACATCACAATAAAGCTCCGCTACAGTTGTAGCTAAAGTCTGCAAAAAAATATGAAAATGTGAAAATTTTATTATACATTCGTAATGATGGACACTGGTAACACTGTTAATTACGATGATAGAAGTGGTGGTAATAACGGTAGTAAAAAAGCTGAAGAAATATCGAGGACAACGTTGACGGTTATCAACATTCAGGCGGTAGTGGTTGTGGTAATTGTGATGATGATGATGATGATGATGACGATGGTGATGACGACGATGATGATAACATTAAGGATTATGTTGCTGATTATGATGATAATAATGATTGGTGCCAATAGTGGTAATGATAATAGTTACGAAGGACTTTTTTTCAAAAAATGTATGAGAATGTTAATGCATTAATTATTATTAATTAATTAATTGTATTAATGCTGGTTAAGAGAAAACTGAAGAAGGGGCCTGTGAGCTGATGGTGATGCTTCTCGTAGCAAGTGAAAAAGAAGAAAATGTTGATGACAATAAGGATGAATTTGGATGGTACATAAATGGGAAAGATGTTGATGATGGGGATTTAGATGTTAATTATGATGGTGATGATGTTGCTTAAAGATAATGCTGATGCGATAGTGATGGTACTGATGAAATAGAAGATAGGGTATAGCATAATAATTAGATAATTTTTAACTATAATTTTGAAGAGAACGAACGTTATAGTTATGGTAGTGAATTGCGAGAACAAAATGTTGATGATATTGACGACAATAATATTGTTGTTGACAATGATATGAACATGATGCGAGGAAGTAGGGGAAAGAGAATATACTGATAGTGATGTGCTTCACTAATGCCTGTTAATATTGAACTTTATTAGACAATTTACTACAAAAAGTATAAAAGATTGTTGAAAATGAGCATTTGGGCAGTCGTTGACGTTTCCATAATGGCCCAGTGTTCGTCATGCGCCATGACCGGAATGTACACCCGTTCTGACGTCAACGTCATGTAGCAATGTTCAATTATGACTGCTAAAAGGGTGCTAGATTGTTTTCAGATCGATTCTTAAATATTCATGACATTGTAAATGAAGGACAATACTAATGATACATTCAAGATTGTGGACAATATGAAAAATGAAAATACCAAGATAAAGAGTATCCAGCCAGAAAGGCACACCTATATTTGCAAAATGTACATTGGGCTTAAGCCCTCGGAAAACTATGGTACCAGGTGCGCCATTATAGAAATAATGTACAACCAAGATGTTTATTGACCTATAACTCAGATGCATTATACAAAGTATATAGACAGGCTACCTCAGCATGAAATATTACACATTTTTGAAAACAAAAACAGATACGACATGCAGTAACGTTTCGAGTTATTGGGGACTTCTACTTTCACTTTCATTATAACTTTCTATTTGATGAACAGGGTATTTGGAAATATGTTTTAACCTAATGGCAGAAAACACATATAGGACTAAATATAAAATATAATCTTCTAACTACATTAGAAATAAATTTAAGAATAAAGTGTTAGTAAATGTACGTAAAAAATGAGCATAAATAGGTTCCCAAAACAAGGTTAAACTTACACGACACTTATATCCGAGAGCGTGAAAGATGGTCTCGTTTTCCTCGTCCGTTAAAAGCCTTGACTTGACGTTTACAATTACAGGTCGTGCTGTCATTTCCTGCCTTGAAAACGTTCCTTCTGTCTTATGAAAAATTGTATCAAATGTTTATCATATTAATATCCGCTCCTTTTCACCTTGTGTCCTGTATGAATAAATTCAAAATTATATACCAACAACACAACACAACATATATAGGCCTACTAGTAAAAAATGTACTTCAATATAAATACAGGATTGAATTAAGGTTAAAAATCGACAAACCGTAAATAAAGCTGATGTTAAATATAGAACTTTATTTAATGTATATAGCTGCCACGTGATCATGATGAAATAGAAAGTCAAAACGAGACTAATAGCATTACCAATAATTGTTATGTTTGGGAGTTCTTTAGTTTCGGTCAGCGATTTTAAGCTCGTCCCGTACAATAGTATACATCGGCAGTTGAGGTTAATAAAGTGTTAGTTTAATTTTCAACATACATATTTTATGTTTACATATAGATCTATGCTTGATGTGATAAAACAATGATTCTGATGGAAATATGTTTGAGTTGTTTCTTTTCTCTGTTCATTCAAGCATTCTTATTTTCTTACCAATCAACAAAGTTTATTAACCACAACAGCGATAACAAACCGAGGGAAACTGAATCTGCTTCCTGGTTATGAACATAATCAATGCATGATGCTGAAATTCATATGATAAAATACATTCACCTTATCATGATTAACCACGTAATTCGCAAAATAAAAAGTACGTCTTATCATATTATATACTGGTATTAGTTATTTTGAAGACAAATAACAAAAAAAGTTATAAATACCTTTTCTCTTGTGGGTCGTTGAACATATGTTACCAAGGGAAATCATTACAGCAGAAATGTCGATATTATGGCAAACTATTTTCCGTCGCTTTAGCCGTGAATAAACAGAATATTTACTTTTTCCGTACTTTCTCTTTCGCTCAAGGAAACCCAAGAAACGTGATGTACAGTCATAGTTTATTTAAGAAATAATGAGTATCAAAATTAGGTTTATCGTTTGGAGTTCTTATGCGTATGAATATATCACGAAGGCTCGAAGCCTGAGTGATATATATCAGAAAATTAGGTTTATCGTAGAGTAACCCAAGTTTGGAGTTCTTATTTGTATGAATATATCACGATGTCAAAGTGATATATTTCTGCTTATAAGAACGACAAACGAGGGTTATTCTTCGACAAACCTTATTTAGATATTTATTATTTCAATTCTAACACGACTTACTTCGAATAACGTAAGACGAAAATCAAAGTATATTTTCATCAAACGTAATTTACAACACCGTGCTATGCCGCAGCATTAGCAAAAACACGGTGCATGCGCGGCATAGTTCAAGGTCGGTTTATTGCAGAAGTGTTAGAATTCTACGCATACGAACGACAAACGAGAGTATTATACAATAAACCTTATTAAGATACGTATAATTTCTATTCTAACACGGCTTACTTCAAATAACGTTAGACGAGAATCAGAGAAGTATTTTCATCAAACGCAAATTACAACTGCGTGCTACGCTGCAGCATTTGGCTACCACGTAAGGGGTGGCGACGATAGCAAAAACACGGAGCGGGCGCAACATAGTTCAAGGTCGTTTTTGTTGTTTTTTTTGCAAAATAACCCGAGATAAATTTTGTTCTACAAGTATGTAGGTTATTAGCTGGTCGTGTTAGAATTTAGAGTAAGTTATTTTATTATTATTGGATGGAATTTAATAGAACAAAGGTGAGGGTAATCTTCTTAAAAAGATAAACACTTTGCACTGCAACATATGTATAGCAGTGACATAGGAGTGAATTCAAAGTTGGGTGGCCAATAGGGACGGGAGAGGGGCGGCCAGCTAAACCTACCAAGATTTTCACTGAAATGTTTCGTACGACAAAAACAACGACAAAAAAAGCGTTCTTCTCCGTTAGTGACAATATTGTATCAAATCAGATTCATATCAGTACATTTAAATGCTCTCCCAAATTGTCTTTTTTTCCTTTATCTACTGTTTTCCCTGAGAATGTTTGTGTGTGTGTGTGTGTTGGGGGGGAGGGGGAGAGAGAGAGAGAGCATGCCATATGCTGGCCCCGACTCTCAAAATTGGAGAGACAGCCCCACCCCCCACCCCACCCCACCACCACCAAGCCGCCAAGCTCCTACGCCATTCTTTCGATACAAAAACCAGAGAACGAGTCAAAGGAAGAAAACGAGAAGAAACCGTATCGCTGTACTCCGGGTTTTATTGAGCGCGTAGAAACAACTGCAACTTTATACATTGTATTACCTATCATTAGAACAGGTATTGGTTAATAAAGAGTCTATCAATCATCCACGTTTTCTTTTATATAAATAGGGAAGAGGATTCGTATAACACGCGAACTGCAGCATGCATTAAATCAAGAAGTTGATACATATCTTTTTCAAAAAATACGACTTTCATAGAAGTTTTATGAAAAATGGGAACCGAGGTTTTTATCCTACACAATGCAATGTATGAAGAGAATGAATCACTTACTTTGGCCACGACGACTGTCACGACCAGACACAACAACAGTAAAAACCGTATGTTCTTCATAGTGTTATACCTGTAAAAAGAGTTATAAACACTCTGTTTTTATCATATTGCTATCTTTAAATATATTCCTATATCTGAATGTATAATCGGTTACATTGCACAACGCAATACTGTTACGCCCGTATATATAATTTCCCCAGCATCTGTAATCACACGTGAGATTCATAAACAGTTCTTTGTTTTTCTCCCATAGAATATAAACACTCGGGTAATTGATGATTGTTACTCAAGTTATGTGGATGAGCGGTAACAATTGCACACATGCAACCAATTCTGTTATTTTCACTGTGATATGAAGTTTCCATTCGTTGAACTAAGTTTACCACAAGGACATAATTTATGCCTTCCGGTCCTTGGTATGCCTTCCGGTCCTTAGTATGCCTTCCGGTCCTTTCCGGTCCTTAGTGCTATTACACAAGAACGGTTTATTCTGAAGAAAAGTAATAGCGGTCTATACTCTATGCTTCTTTGTGTCTGAAAGGGCGTACAGTTTTACAAATATAAAAACAGGATTGAGTAGGAAGCTATAAGCTTTTTTAGAAACTCTCTCCCTGTGTTCGGGTTTAGCGCAGCATAAAGACGACACTTCAGTTTTTTATGTAAAATTGCAATAAATTCTCACAATTACTAACTCTTTAGAATTCTGTTATATAGAGGAATGGGTAACAAATGACCTCCGCTCAACCCACCCGTAGATCGCATATTTGAGCATTTGAACACTACATCCGTGCATCCGCATGAGACATCTGTGTTGGCTTTTCACGGATTAAGGCTTTGGAAGGATTCAAGAGTTATCAAAAGAAATTAAACTTAGACGACCTATTCAGAAATGTAGCAAGCAGCGTTGCCAAAGCAACATCAAGAATTAATATCTATGTCTGTTGTCTGAATACAGTTATTTCAGCTGTTGTTTACATTTTCAGAAAACCTGTTTTTTGTTTTTAGGTTGGGGTAATGCTTTTCTTGATAACATCCGCTTTGATTTTGTTTACTTTTTTACAGATGTAATTAATTAGACGTAAACAGTTGCACAACAACTTGAAATATCAGGGAGAATACATGTTACTGTGAACAGTGCTTTATATATATATATTACTTGCTAGATACTCTGAAACATATCGTAGCTTTTCTGAATAAAACTTGCATAATTCTATACTGCTCATCCGTGTCATCTTTAATTCAACAGGTTAAATATCTCCTTGAGATAAGAATTCCTCAAGATAAGATTTTCAATTTATTTCAACAGAATAGGAAAGGTGTATATCAAGGTATGAGGGACCAAACGTTTTAATTTGTCTATATGATGTACAATTATGTGCCAAATTAAAGTTTGCAAAACAATTTCATCTTAGACTTACTTTATTTGCAACATTCATGAAACAGTCATATCCCAAAATGTTGTAGTTAAGGTGATGTCACTTTTTGAATTTCCGGTGAATAACAAAAAAAAAAGAAAAAAAAAAAAAGAATATTCAGTTCTTTCCAGAAACCGTTAAATTATGATTCAACCAAGTAGTTTTCTTTGTCTACCAGAAAGGAACAATTCTTATATCTTAATATTGAGATTTGGTACCTTTATAACAGACAATAAACTAAAACAATAGACATTCATATGTGACGTCGGTGAGCTCAACAAAGCAATTTCAAGCACAAATATTAATGTGGAATGTAAAGTAAGTTACACACTACAATATCCGACCAAGATACTTTCAAAAACAATGCATTTGCAGAATAGAGATAAAAATAATTTTGACAGCTCGTGAAAACTAATGACAAATTTTGACAGGTATATGATGACTCATGACCTAATCAATTTTTTTCTGTTATTTCTAACTTCCAGTTTGATTTTAATGAAATGGGTATTCTATATTGTAGCTTATAACTCATACATTAAAACAATAAAAGAATATATTGTTATTTCACTGTCGTTTTGTCTATCCATCTCTCGTACGAATTCCTATTGTTTCAGTCATTTGTCAGGAATTAGAGCAAATCACAGTGTTGCAATCATACAAAACATATCCCTTATTTTAACATAGATATTGAGGATTTATCTAATGAGCACATGTATTGGAAACACAATTTCAATACCGACTGTGTATTGAAATAATGCTAAACTATCTCAGCCGTGGCGTGTCCTTAATTTCTCATAATTATATACGTTCACTACCTAAAATAAAACACATACATACTATTTAGCATGATACATTTGCGTTGAAGTGAAATAGACTCAAGGGACTACTAAAGTCGGGGTGGGGCAGTTAAGGATCACGCTGGATACTTTATTCACTAAGAAACGGCCGAAAAAAATTTTGTCAGAATATTACGGACTTTAAAAAAATTAAAACATCCTTCAATAAAATCCTTATTTCAATTTCAATTTCCAGTCTTCAATTGTTTCACAGCTTCTGTAAACAGCATTCATATATTCAAACGAAAATGCATATATGCAGAATTATGTAACACATCAGCCTGATCAGGGTGTGTAAATCATCTACCGGTAAATATTCTGAAAATGACCAATAATGTATTACCTTGTGAACTAATTGTGTATACTTGGAACTATGACCTTCTACTTAAAAACAAATGTCACCGTGTTTAAATTGACTCTGTAAGTTATACCATATTAAAAAGTACTAAACAATGACTACGGGCGAAGCGAGCAAACTATTTTAAATTGAAATAAGATTTGCTTGGTTGAAATGATGCCAGATTATGTTACTCGTTTCTTTGAAACTGGAATGGATCAGAAATCAATATCTTATATATAGTTAATGGAATAATAAGTGATATTAAGCTAGCATTTTTAACGTTATAGAAAGTCCTTGCTTGAATTAGGGCCAGATTATTTAATATTTACTTCAATATTTGGACCATAATATGTATTTACTTTTTCTGCCATCAGTAGGAACTAAACAGTGATTTTCTCTTGAATTAAATCATTGGAGTTCAGATGCGAAGGAATTATAAAACGGGTGTTCCTTCCGTATGATCTTATAATACGTATTTAGACGAGAAACAATGCTTTTATTCAAGAAAAAAAATCACTGTTTGCGATTATTTTTATTCTTACGGAATTTCATTGATTATTATCTACAGCCTTTAAACCATACACCAGACATTTTGCCTGTTTGGTGTTGTTTTCTTTTCAAGCGAGCCCAAACTAACACGCAGCTTCAGTTTTTATTTTGTTTAGGGATACACATAGGAGTGAGGGGTGCTTAACTTTAACACGATTTTCTTCAAATTTCCAAAGAAACAAAGCATACTATGTAGCATACCAAAATGAAATAAAATCGTTTTAGAACTTTTCTATCCCCCAAAAGAGCATTAGTGCCAGGTGCGCTTTTAACTATTAAGTCGAAATGATTTCTAGTTATTAAATGAAACGTACCTGGCACTAATGCTCCTCCGTACTATACAGATTTAAAATGTATGCTACTTTAATGATAATATAATAAATGAAACAAAGGTAATAAAAAGATTCATCTTTCTTAATGCGTGATTTTTATAAATACTGACAAAAACTACAACATTGTATTATTGTAGAAAAAAAAATCTATGGATTTATGAACTGAAATATGGCGCATAACTAACTTACGACAGTCGAAGATCCTGATTCTTCGGACAAATTTTGATATGATAGAATACATTGCTCTGTATTTCTATTTCATCTAAAATCGGACAATAAATATCATACAATAACGAAACTAAAAAATTGAATACACTTATATTCAGAGCTTCGGTTCTACATTTACCAAAAGCGACTATGTTTGATCACGACATTTTCGCATACCAGAGGTCTACTATGGCTCTCTGGTAGAACTATGTCGAACATTGGATGACGAACGAATCAGACAAATTTACAAAATTGAGTAAGAAAGCAACGGAGTGTCTTGTCCGTATTAGTAGATTATCCAAAACACCGCTCACATATTATAATAGTACAAAATCTTGCACTTATATTTCATCGTTTGTATCATCAATCACCACACTCTGATGTTATCAGAATTTTGGCAGAACAACAAAATATATACAAAATACTTGATAAATAATGCATGATTTTACCTGGATCCTCAATGAATATAAATTCCGGAAAACTTTATTTTATGTTGTTTTTTTTTTTCTTTTTTTATTTCCAAAAGGAAAAATACAAAAGAGACTAGAATCTAAATAAAAATAAACATGTCTAGAATATATTTCTCAAACACAGCAACGTTACTCTGTATGAGATGGGTAATACAACAACATCCTGGCTGGAAGGTAACCTGATAGTTTCGCTGACTGCTTGGAGGTTGTGCTACATTATCTCTGACTACATAGTCAGTCTGCCAATGGGATGAGTTTGTTGTTATTATTCAAAATGTCTGGCACCTTCGAGTTGCGTCATATTTCTATCTGGATACACTGCTATTCATTTTCCAATAGACGCACAATGTATTATAGGTATGACGGTAGTAGTTAGCCGGATATTCCTCCGTGGTCCAATGTAGTCCCTGACACTATATAGTTCGAATTCTTTAGGGGGCAAAAAAGGACATTCTCATGCTAGGTATTGCTTTTATTTTCAATGTGATCAGTAATCATATTCTCATAGAGTAGTTTAGAAGAGGTCAGATATAAGGAAGTTGGTAATTGTAATTTTAGGAAGTTGCTTAGAGAGAGCTGAGTATGCTGGGAAAGTTTGCGGAAGAATACATTGTTTACAATAGTAATGTCAGTCAAGACTTAACTATAGGCTGATAACTACCAAATAGAATGTAAGCCTCCGCTGGTCACAAGTAGTCCAAATATAAATAGTGCTAATTTTTTCCCCTTTCCTAGTGCCCTTTCTCAACAGCAACATACTTACTTTTAACCTACCGCGTTTGTATCACTTTGCATTCTATCGAAATCGGCATGTTCCTATCGCATGCTAGGTAAAAATGGCGGCGTAAGTATTTAATGTCTCGAAAAGAGAAACTGAAAGAAGCGAAAAGTAGAATATTCAGCGGGTTGTATTTAACGAACTGTAGTTTTCTTATATAAAAGTTAACACCCACTTTTCTTTTTGTTTTTCTAAAGTAGCGATCTGGTTCCTCATTGGAATTTAAGTCTCTGAAAATCTGATATGCAGAAAATTTCAAAAAGCGTTATGAAGTAAGTGGATTTTATATAAAAAAAAAGAACAGCCGGATTTAGTGGTGTTCAGCCTATAGTAAAGGACCCAGCGCGTAATGGCGGACAGGTCTTTGCACACTAATGGTTTTCACTTGGCATGGTCACAGAAGTCTAAATTAAAGCTGGTTTCTTTTTAAATTTCATTGTGGATGTGTTTTTGACATTGTGGTGGAAAAAAATGGGAGAGCAGGTTGTATTTGGTGGAGTGAAACTCAGTCTTAGTATGAGTAGTACTGCCAGGTCACAGCTGTGTGATTTTAATGTGATTTTACAGTTAACAAATGTGACTAGAGAAATCTCTCTTAGAAGATACATGACCTACTTTTCTCTTCATTTTATGTCAGTTTTATCATAACTCTTTAAAAAGAGGTGAGGATTTGTTCTCTAAAATGGGTCTAGCTATGTTTGGAAGCTCTCTACAAAATGTCAGTTTTATATAGAATATATAGGGAATACTATTTAGGCGTGTGTGACCTTCATCGTTAGCCGGTGCTCTTGCATTATGGGCCACATATTGTGTTTTTCAGTGTTTTCAATAGCATTTGGATTGTTCTCTAGGGATAATGCATGCTTTTTCGTGTTATAATGTCTGCAGCATCCCGAGAGATTTGGTTGGTGCCCGAGGGATTCTGAAGATGTTATAACACGAAATGAACACGCGCGAAGGCTATTCTAGCATAAAACGCGAAAAACTAATAAATGAATACATTCTACCTCAACGTCATTAAATTTCCATGAAATGCGCGGGATATCTGAGTTGTTTTGTTTTTTCACGTTGACGTAATTTCTATTTGAATTATCCGTTTTGGGGCCGTAATAAGTTTACGCTTTGCCACGGAACGCGCATAAGTATAAAAAGGTGTTATAACAGCATGTTTTCTCTCTAGATTTATTCTACTGCTCAGAGATATACCAAATCTATAGATAGGGTCCATTTGAAATTCTGCAAAAAATACTTTGTGTCAAACCCAAAACTCCTAATATAGCTGTTCTTGGTGAATTAGGAAGACATTCTTTGTCTATACTGTGTAAGGAAAGAGTTTTGAAGTACTGGCTGAAACTGATGAATAATAAAGATTCACTTATGCACCATGTTTTTACTATGCAATGTAATAATATTGACTCACCAAGATGTTTTAATTGGGCTAAACATGTGAAATCACTATTGAATGACTTAGGTTTTAGCAATTTGTAGAACAACATTAATTAAAATATAAAATATTTTCCAATGTTACAGAATCGTCTCAGAGACCAATTTAAGCAAAACTGGCACTTTGTTATCAATAATATGTCAAAACTGGATTATTATGCAGAATTCGAAACCGAATTTAGATATGAGCCTTACCTTGATATTGTAGAAATTGACTATCTCAGAAAGTTGCTTACATGTTTTCGTCTTTCAGCACACAACCTGACTATAGAAACAAGAAGATATGTTGGTACCGATAGAGCTAATAGAATTTGTAGAAATTGTAATCATAATGTTCTAGAATCAGAATATCACTTTTTGATGACTTGCTGCAATTATTTCAATATTCGATCAAATTACATACCACACCTTCCATGGCCTACTATACAGAAATTCAATAGATTAATGAGATCCAGAAAATAGAAAAACTGTAATAAATATTAATAAATTTATCAACGAGCCATATAAATTAAGGACAGAAACGTTTAGTTAAGACCATTGATATGAATTTCTTTTATTATACACAAATTGTAATTTTTACTCATGTGGATGTAGTTATTTATTAAAGTTATATCTGTTCATTAGCCAAAGACATGTTATATCGTTATTGCTAATAAAGTTTGTTGTTGTTGTTGTTAAAACACCCCCGAAAAGTGACAAGAACGGCAGATTTATGGTAGGATATACAAGGAACATGGTCTGGCAACAAGTGAAAGAATAGAAAAGTACAATAAAACACTAGACTTTCACAATTTAATATGAAGAAGAGAAGAAATGTAGTTAATACCGTCATATCCTAAGAGACTCGCAAGACCGTCTTAAACAAGGTGCATGCATTCGATAAAACAACCTTCCAGATACAGATGTACCCGTTTTTATTCATAGGCTGTAGCAAATTAATTCGGTTTGCCAGATTCTAAAAATATTGACAATCGTGCCGGAATTCGGCACACAGTTTGTGTACAGATTTAGTTTAGTTTTTATTCCGCATGTATGGTATTAAATAACAACAGAAAAACCGAGAGGTCCGTCAGTAAGTGATATTTTAAACAATGACGATCGAACTGAAAATACGGATTAAAAAAGTAGAATAAAGAATATGCATTGTTTTCTAGTCATTGAGATCCGATCTTACGTTTTTAGAAATGAGCCGCACCATGAGAAAGCCAACATATGCTTTTGCGACCAGCATGGATCCAAACCAGCCTGCGCATTTCATCGCTAACAAGCATAATAGATACTAGAAAGAAAAAGAAACTGTCAACCTTCACAGCTTTTATTGATTTTAGTAAAGCATATGATTTTATTAACATAGACAAATTATCGAATAGGCTGTATGATTCTGGTATATGTGGTAAAATTTTGAAAGCTGTTAAATCCCTTTACTCATCTGTTACTTCGTGTGTTAGAGTAAATACTTTTTGTACTGAATGGTTTGAAGTAAATGTGGGCCTTAGGGCTGTATCTTGTCACTCTTGCTTTTTAACCTATACATCAATGACCTTTTTTTATACCTTAAAAGTTTTGATATAGGAATTACTTTTAGTGATGAGAAAGTCTGAATTCTTCTATATGCAGATGATATTGTTTTGCTAGCAGAAAATGCTGATGACTTACAGACATTACTAAATATATTGTCTGACTGGCGTAATACAAATCATATGAGTATTAACTCTTGCAAAAGCAGTATCATGCACTTTCGTCCTTCGTCTGTACAACATACTGATAAGTTGTTTTCGTGGGGTAATAATCAGTTGAATGTTGTTAAAAAAGTATACTTATCTTGGAATTGTTCTTGACGAGCATCTTGATTATAATGTATCTGCAAAAGCAGTAGCCCAGAGTGCTAGTCGTGCACTAGGATTATTGATAGCTAAATGCAAGTTGATAGGCAGCCTGCCCTATGATGTATTTACAAAGTTGTATAATACTCTTGTATGGCCTGTGATAAGTTATCGGGCCTCTATTTGGAGTTGCAATTCATTTTCCTGTATCAATGCGGTATAAAACCGTGCGATGAGATTCTTTCTAGGTGTTGGAAAATACACACCAAATACCACATTGATGGGGAAAATGGCCTGGAAGCCATCTCCAGTTTTGCAGTGGAAAAGTATCTGTAATTTTTGGGCTCGTCTATGTAATACTTCTCGATTAAAAAAAAAGAATAGCACTGTGGGCTTATGAAAAGTCAAAAAGGATCTTGTAAAAAAATGGTATTTCATTGTTAAGAAACAGTTGTGTAATTTATATTTAAAAAGTTTGCTGATATAAAAGATCCTGTATCAAAACATACAATTATAAACAGTGTTGTTAGTAAATTGATGGAAAATTGTGTAACAAAATGGCAGAACGGCAATAGATAGGCCAGATAGTTCTAACGGTAGAGGTCTAAATAAGTTAAGAATATACTATACATTTAAAACAGAATTTGCTTTAGAACACTATTGTAAGATAATCCCCGCCCCCCCCCCCCCTCATCACAGGTCAGGTTAAGGTAAGTTTCGTTGCGGTATAGCCCCATTACGGATAGAGACGTGAAGGTATGAGAACCTTGCAGATGAACAGCGTAAATGGGCGTTTGGGGATGACATAGAAACAGAAAGACATGTGTTATTAAAATGTAGTTTGTATGATGATATATGTTTGCAGTTAACACCAAAAGCAACAGAGGTCGAACCAGATGTTTTAACATTTTCAGATAAGGATAAGTTGAAACTATTCCTCAGTGATTCCAGGTTAATTAGATTAAGTGCAAAACCTGATATAACATTTTAAATAGAAGAATGATTTATCTATGTAAATAATGTCCATGCAACTTGGTATTTTAACAGGTATGATACTTTGTTATATTACAAGAGGTGGCTGCTAATCCAGTCTCTTATGATCTTACTAACGTGACATTTGGTAGTCTTAGATCTTTTTAAAAGAAAATTATCGTAATTCAGCTGTAAGCTTCTTATCTTCAATGCATTTTAAATTAGGTATCAGCAATTCATTTTCCTTTTTAGCTCGACCTTCTGAAGAGAAAGAATAGCTATTGCACTCGCCCTGGCGTCACCGTTGCCGTTAGTTAAAGTCTTCGGTAACGTAAAATGTCTATGTTACTATCGAGGCTGTTGACTTGAAACTTCCAGTGCCCGTTGAACGCGGGGTACGTCAGGGAGGGGTCTTGTCAACGCTTTTCTATTTGGTCTACGTGGACGAGTTACTTAACATCCTCCATAATAGTACAGCAGGTGCATGCGTTCTATCAACTAAATCCGGGAACCCATCTTATCTTTTGTAGACAACATTTCGCTTATTGCTGTCTCTCCTTCCAGTTTGCAAACGCTTGTAGACATGATTTACCAATATGCTAAGAAATGGTATTTCAGCATAAGCACCCCCAAACCATGTACAGTGACATATACTAAGAAACGTACTCATGCGCCCATTTGCAAAGTTTATGGTGATATGCGTTTAAATGAGATAAAATATACTACCCATATAGGAATTAGACAGATATGATATGCAAATATGAAGGTCAATATCCGCATAGAAGAACGCTGTCAAAAAGCAAAAAACTCCTTTTTCGCAATGGCTAGCTCGGGCTACATCTACAAGGATTAAATCCCGTAACAGCAACCAGTCTGTACCAAAAAGTTATTGTAACAATTACCATGTATGGCTCTGAGTTATGGAATGGTTTGACATTAGCCGATATCGATAGAATAAACCGACTACAACATATTATTGTCAAAAAGATTCAAGGTAGTCACGCCTCAACACGCTCGGATATGTGTGAAACAATGCTAGGACTAAAAAGACTCTCACCCGAAGTCGAGAAAAGAAAACTTCTGTTTCTACACAGAATATTAACCCTTCGGTGCGACAGTTTATTCGTCCGAAAATACATTAAGCATGTTGCAGACGAGATGTCGGTAATAAGCGGGCTCATCCCAGATATATGCAACTGCTAAAAAAGTATAAACTACAACACATCAGTAATGACTACTTCTCCGAACAAAACATACTGACTAAACTGACATGGAAATCGCACGTTAAGGATGCTATAAATAGAGCAGAATATACATTGTGTCAGGAACGTTTAACTGAAGACCCTGAGTTTGATTCTTTCAAAATACTACAGACTGACATCAAAAAAGGTCACGTGATAAGGTCAGTAATGGACGCATTTTTGAAATGGGATTAAATCTGATTAAAAATATGGATTACTAAGCCAAATGGGATAGATGATTTTACAATTTTGTGCACAGTTTGGACAATTATCGCTGGTTTGTTAACATGACAAAATATAAAAAGCGTAAATATAGAGGAAGCAGTGGAAGTGATATTGACAATTTGAACAATAGCAAAAATTTCAAATCAGGAGGCCCGTCAACGTATATAACGGATGATCAAGCAGAAGACAACAGTTTATTAGTAAGTGAAGTTTTAACAGAAGATCATACAGTAGACAATAGATTATTAAGTGAAGTTTTGAATCAGACTAATTCAGTACTTTATGACACAGAGTCTAAATTAGACGATAATACTGTTTTCAGTTGTGGAGATTCAAATAAACCGGAACTCTCAAATATGGCGGATAATGCAAACAATTTAGTTGGACCTAGTAATGCAGATATATTAGCATATTTGCACAAAATAAACGACAAGATTGAGGATGTAGACAGAAGGCTTTGGACTTTAGAGCAGTTAGAGAAAAAGGTGGATAAATTTGACAAAGAACTAAATAAACTATGGGTTATAATTGAGGACCGTAATAAAAAAATCGAGGAAAGGCTAAACACTGTGGAAGAAAGAACAGAGAGCGTCGATTTCAATGTTGATCGCTTCAGTAGTAAAGTAATCGACCTACAGAAGTCCAGAGATGATATGCGGGAGGGTATCGTTTACTTACAATCGCAATCAATGAGGAACAATTTGATATTCACAAACATCTCAGAAGCAGAATACGAGGGTGCCAAAGACACTGAAATAAAATTACGAGAACATTTGCAAAATAAGTTGAAATTAGCTAAGGAGACGGCGGATTCCATTGTCTTTGAAAGGGTACATAGAATGGGGCAGAAAGAGAGGGGTAAGACCAGGAATGTTGTTGCAAAGTTTGCGTTGTTTAAGGAAAGAGAACTCGTGAGAAAACAGTGGAAATCTTTGGAAGGTACAGGCTGCAGAATGTATGAACAGTTCCCAAGAGAGGTGATCGAAAAAAGAAAAAAGTTAGTACCTAAGATGAAAGAGCATAGGAAAAATGGGAAAACTTCATGGATTGCATATGACACTCTGTACGTGGATGGAAAGCCAGTAAAGGAATAGGAATACAAAGGGGGTGAACTACACATACTTTCATGGAATGTTAACGGACTTACGCAAGAAAAGAAAGACATTGACCACTTTGTAAATATTTTAGCGAAAAATCACATTTGTTTTTTGTATGAATCCTGGACATGTTCTACTAGTGATATTTCAATAAATGGTTTTATTTCGCATGACTTCTATAGAAAGTTCCAGCATCGAAACGCTAAACGTCATAGTGGCGGTGTAGCATTATTTTACAGAGAATATTTAAAAGACGGTGTAGACGTTATTCGGAATCATTCGGATACTATTATATGGATTAAACTAGATCGTGACTTTTTTAATTTACAAGATGACGCATACATTTGCGGGGCTTATATTTGGGGTGAAGATTCACCTGCGTACAATGTTGTAAATATAGATTTATTTGACACCATTCAAAATGATATTTCTTATTTTGAAAATTAAGGAAAAGTGTATTTGACCGGTGATTTAAATAGTAGAGTTGGGGACAAAAACGATTTTATTGTGCTTGACCGTATCAATAATGCTATTGACGATGATGATTACATTCCCGATGGGAACATGTACCGGGCCTCAGTCGATAAAACTTGTAACGGTCACGATATAAAATTACTTGATCTTTGTAAGTCATTGTGTTTACGTATAGTTAACGGTAGAATTGGAAATACTGAATCTTATGTATCGAAATAAGGGACATCTGTAATTGACTATTTACTAACAAATGAGAGAAATTTTTCGCAAATTGGTAATTTTGCTATTGAATGTTTCAATGAATGGAGTGATCACGCACCGTTACATTTTACCTTGTTTTGTAACAACAGTTCAACAGATCAAGCAAGTAACAATGAACTTAAGTACAAGTGGAATGATCTTTACAAGGACACATTTCGCGCTAGTCTGATTGCGAAATTGCCCGAATTTAACAAGATTATAAATGATATTAATTTATCGAGTAGAGAATCAGTTAATCAGACTGTAAATAGTTTCACAAATATAATGCGGAATGTAGCAGACCCTTTATTTTCAAAACTCCATGTACACCCCAAGCAAGAGTCTTTTAATAAAAAATCTTGTTTTAAGGGTGCAGACTGGTTTGATAGGGAATGCCAAGATGCAAGCAAAACATATTTAGAAGCTCTAGGAGCTTTTAACGCAAGTAAAACTACATACAATAGAGAACAATTTTGCAAGTGTAAAACACAATATAAGAATATTATGCGAAAAAAGAAAAAAAATGTACTTTTATAGAAAAACTTCGGATATAGAAATGCTGAAGAAAAGTAGCCCAAAACAGTTTTGGAAGTATTTTAAATCTAAAAAAATCTACTAAAAGTGAAGGCATTACGCTTGAAGAATTTCGTGAATATTTTTCTCAGCTTAGTAATGATTTAACAAATTGTACAAATGCTGATGCAGAAACCTTTGGTAAGATCATGATTTTGATGAGGAAAACTGCTCTTTTCCTGAATTAGACCAGCCTATAACAGTTAATGAAATATTGAATGCTGTAAAATTATTAAAAAGAGGTAAAGCCATGGGTAGCGACTTTTTAATGAATGAATACTTCATAGAAAGTATCCATGTAATTTCTGGACATTTATGTGATATTTTTAATACGATTTTAAACACCGGCTACTTCCCCGAAAAGTGGAGTGAAGGTGTTATCGTACCTGTTTATAAAAAAGGTAGAACTGACGATGATTTCTGATGCACAGTTCGGGTTTCGTAAAGGGAGATGCAATATTTGTTTTATTGTCTACTGTACAGAAATATTTAAATGAAAATAAAAGATTGTATGTTGCCTATGTAGATATGATGAAGTGTTTTGACAGCATATATCGAAATGCTTTATGGTTAAAACTTTATAAAACTGGTATTCAAAGCAGAATCTTACGTATTATAAGGGATATGTACAAAAAGGTAAAGCCTTGTGTTAAGGCATGTAACTGTTATTCTGATTATTTCCAGTACGCTATTGGATTGCGTCAAGGGGAGGTAAATTCTCCTTTGTTATTTTCCCTGTTCGTGGAAGACTTAGAATTGCATTTGCAAGACAGTATTAACTCTGGACCAGTTTGATGATATAGTCTTAATATTACTCTTGTTTGCAGATGATATGGCTATTTTAGCAAAATCCCCAGTGAACTGCAGAAAAATTTGAATCTCTTATATACATATTACGATACCTGGGGCTTAAAAGTGAATACAAGTAAAACAAAAATTATGGTTTTTCGTAAACGTGGACGACTTTTACCCACCGAACTTTGGAACTATAATGGCCATATCATTAAAACTGTAGATGACTTTAATTATCTTGGAACTGTTTTCAACTACACAGGAAATTTTACTTTAAACCAAGAACACCTCACTGGCAAGGCGCTAAAGGCAATGAATACGTTATTATACAACTGTAAACAGTACCATTTAAAACCTAGGGTAATGCTCCAACTCTTTGATGCTTTTGTTGGTTCAATATTAGGATACGCATCAGAGATTTGGGGTTTTACCAAATCTAAAGAAATTGAGAGAATCCATCTTAAAATTTGTAAGAAATTGCTTAAAGTTAAACCAAATACCTCTAATGCCGGTGTTTATGGTGAACTTGGCCGGTACCCTTTGTATATTTCACGATATGTTAGAATGATAAGATACTGGTGTAAAGTAAAACATTCTAACAATATTTTGATTAAGACAATGTACGAACAGGGTTTACTTGATTGTAATAAAGGTTGTAAAAACTGGGTATCGAATATTAAGAAGTTATTAAATGAATATGGATTTGGATACATATTTGACAGTGATAATTTTGATGTCAAGATGTTCCCAGTTATTTTTAAGAATAGAGTTATAGACAATTTTATACAAGAATGGCATGGATCGATAGAAAGAAATTCAGTTCTTGTAAATTATAGACAATATAAATCGCAATTGTATTATGAAAAATATTTAGACATACTACCAAATTCATATTTGCATCATTTTAGTAGACTGAGACTCTCAGCCCATCCGCTACGTATACAAACCGGACGTTATGCTAGAAACAATATTCCAAGAAACCAAAGAAAATGCTTATATTGCTCCTTAAATGATATAGTAGACGAGTATCACTTTATCTGTATATGTCCTATCTTCGAAAACTTAAGACAGAAATATGTTAAACGATACTATTATAAAAAGCCGTCTATGTATAAATTTTTAGAATTACTGAATACTACTAATAAACAAGATTTGTTTAAGGTCTCATTGTTCGTAAAAAAAGCACTTATTGTAAGAAATTCTATACATAATGCATAAAAAACAAATGTTGTTTTGTTCATCCTCAAGATTATGTTCTTTTGATAATATATATTGTATGTTTATGTCCATAATTAGTGACATCTATGTAATATATCATTGTGACTGTGTTAATGTTATTTATATTTTGTATGAATATGACAATGTACTATGTACAAGTCGGAAATAAATATATGTTATGTTCATCAAACTCGCCATAGTTTATAAAGTGTATGAAAACAATTCGCACAGACTTAAATGAGATATAATAGCTAACTGAAGGACAAGACCCGTAGACTTAACAGGAGACTTATCTGTTAACTATGATATGCCATTCGTTGATTAATTGTCTCACGTTATAACAAAATGTTCAATTAGTGCTGTATGACGAGAAATCTTTCTCACTGAATAAGATACAATCCTTACAGACAATTACATTACAAATATCAAACTGCAGCAAAATTGTTGAGAGGCATGTCTGAAAACGAGGTAGAGTATTCGCATTACGAAAACATCGATTTGTTACGGCTCTCATATATTTACATTATAGACTGTTTGATTTTGATATCAGATAATCAGAATACTGAACGAGAGTTAAAAACAATAAGGAAGAAAACAGTAAAAACTGACATGGAAGAGTAGTAGAACACAGAACTAGCTTCTTGATATTTATTCTCAAATGATATAGTTTCATACATTAAAGCATTTCTGTTGATATGTCATCATATGTGTATATATTACCTTTGTACTTTAATATGCATGTTTGTTTGATTTAAATTATGATTGTAATATGCACCTGGCAATCTCCCTAGTAGAGGAAATAAAGAATCAGAATCAGGTAAAACAATTCACATAACTCTGATTTGAACTGTGGCACGGTTATGCTCGTTTCTTTTTTTGTTTTTGATTTTTTTTTTCTTTTTTTTTTTTTTGGTAAAGGTAGATTTCTCTGTTACTTTCATAGCTTTTGAATTGAAACTTAGAATAGTTATTTACTATCAAAGTCTACATCAGGAGAATCAATTTCCATGACTCTGATTGAATTTTGACAGAGGTATGCCCCTTTTACTTTGGAATGTATTGGTTTATGTTTTTAATAGAGTCTTATTTCTTGCACACCGGACTGGCGTTTCCGGTGTTTTACCCATGCCGGCAAAACCCATCTGGCAGCCCCCCCCCCCCCCCCCCCCCCAACACAAACACACACATGCTAGATGACTCTCGTGCTGTTAATGACAACCAGCTATTCATGCATTGAATATGTAACATACAAAAATATCAGGTACCTTGATTGTTTCTCTCCGTTCCTTATAGTAAATTTCTCGATTCAAAATATGTTATTTTATGGTAAGAACATACCGTTACGCTACAAACGATAAAACCAAAGCGCAGGTGCCCTCGGGACGGATATTTCTATCCGATTCGTAAACACATGACAGATATTATTAATCTCTGTTATTATCAATGGCTTTTGACGTGAGACTTAAAATAGTTTTTTTACTGTCAAAGTCTACACCAGAATAGACAATCTCCAGTTCTGATTATATGTCTGAGGGAGGTAAGCCCCTTTTAATGGCAATGCTCTGGTTCGGAGTCAAGCACTGAGAAAGGTCGAGTGTGTTGTCTTATGGACAGTTGTATTGTGCTCCAATGTAATTTTATATCGTATTTTTATAAGTTGTTTTTATTGATCAGCGGTTAGCAACAACATCTTAGTTTTATCACTGTAATTATTATGTACATGTGAATGATAGTCATAGTGTTGTATACATTAACAAAAGTCTCTTATAATTTTTATGTGTTAAATGACGGTGTCCTGATGTTTTTAATGTGTTAATTATTTTATGTACTTGTATTGTTTGTACACAGATGAGACTATAGTAAAGAATAAAACTAAAAAATAGATAAAAACTGCTATCTACTTATAATAAAACAAGAGGGCCAAGATGGCCCTAGGCCGCTCACCTGAGAAACACACCATAACAGTGTAAGCTTGTTTGACCTAGTGATTTTGTGACAACAAATATTCTGGCCAATTTTCATTAAGATTGGACCAAAAATATGGTCTCTTGAATTTAGATAAGTATTTTCTTAAACATATCCTGGTGACTTAGTTGTTGATCCAAGATGACCCATATTCAAACTTTACCTAGATTTTATCAAGGCAATCATTCTGACCAAATTTCATAAAGATCATTTGAAAAATACAGTCTCTGTCTCATACACAAGGTTTTTATTTGGTTTGACCTAGTGACCTATTTTTGACCCCAGATGACCCATATTCAAACTTGACCTAGATTTCATCAAGGCAATCGTTCTGACAAAATTTCGTTAAAAACAATTGAAAAATACAGTCTCTATCGCATACAAAACATTTTTTTTTATATTTTGACCTAGTGACATAACTTTTGACCTCAGATGACCCATATTCAAAATCAACCTAGATTTTATCAAGGCAATTGTTCTGACAAAATTTCATAAAGATCAGTTGAAAAATACAGCCTCTATCGCATACACAAGGTTTTTCTACAATTTGACCTAGTGACCTAGTTATTGACCCGAGATGACCCATTTTCCAAACTGGCCTAGATTTCATCAAGGTTATTATTCTGACCAAATTTTATGAAGATCAATTGAAAAATACAGCCTCTATTGCATACACAAGGTTTTTCTTTGATTTGACCTAGTGACCTAGTTTTTGACCCCAGATGACCCATTTTCTAACTTGGCCTAGATTTCATCAAAGTTATCATTCTGACAAAATTCATGAAGAGCAATTGAAAAATACAGTCTCTATCGCATACACAAACTAAATGTTGACAGACAGACAGATAGACGACAGACGACAGACAGACAGACGCCGGACATCGAGCGATCACAAAAACTCACCTGAGCAGCTAAAAAGAAATTTACGTGATAAACATTTAAATACAACATTCACTCTTGACAAACGCTCCATTTAATTAGAAAAAAAATATACATGTACAAATGTATATTAATTCGAAAAATAAAAAGGTCAAAGCACTCAGATGAACAGTCACCCACACAGAAGAAGATAAAGAAATAACAATGACAGAGAAAGTTGCAGTTTATTCAGTTTAAAAATCAAAGCCTTGAGACGTCTGGGGGTTGCGGGTTTTGGTAGATTTATTTTCTGTTTAAATGCTAGTCTATTAATATACGTGTATGAGAAACAAATACGAATGCGCCTCATATCTAAGATATCTAAGATGAATTCTGTCTGACCTTACATGAACTTATCTAAATTGCCAGCTGGAAATCAGTGATGTAACCATGGGCTGGAATACCTTATCATTGATAGATAATCTAAATGGTCAGTGTGAATGGATACAGGTTGAATTAGAACTGCTTGATCATTGATAATTCATCCGCATTGTTCATGAATGAGACTATTTTGTGTAGAACATGAACATCCTTATCAGGAATGAAATAAAGATGCTATATGATTGTCAGAAATACACTTGTAACTTTGGTAGCGGGGTAAACCCGCAACCAAAAATAAACAATCCTCTTCAATAGTGCAATTTTTTAGTTAATTTTAAACATACACTGTACCTTACCTATTTGTATATCCCACGAAAGTCGATATAAATTCCTAATACTTTCTGAATCAAAAAAGAAAAGAAAATGCGTTTGTTTCAGTGTAAGATCAAAATACATTTCACTCGTGAATACTAAATTTAAGCCGCACGTGAAAATAGTTTACTCGGTGACATATGTAATCCTCCGTAAATTTACCATACTAGAAAATGTACAAACGTGTATATTTCAAACTAACTAATGTTATACGTCAACTTTTAAACTTCCCTATTCAGTTTCTAATCAGCTCCGGTATTATAGTAATCAGAGCCAAGGAGTTGGCACATTTTATATCATTGCACCAATGTTGTATTTACGAAAATAGATGCGTTTTTATATATACAAAAACATATAGTGAATATACAATAGGGTTATTAAAACAGTAGCTTAATCTTAGATATTGTTTTCGGCTTCAGTTGATTTTGACAGCCAGGCAATTTTGTTTGACAGAAGAATGAAAGGATGTTTTTTTCTTCTTGTATGTTTTTGCGTGTGTGTGCGTGCGTGCGTGCGTGCGTGCGTGCGTGTGTGTGGCTTAGTTTTAGGAAGATCTCAGATCCGAGTCCTGATCTGGCTACAAATGGCTTTCTTTATAATTAGTTTCCTTGATTTGCTTCTATTCAAGTCAAAAAAGTTCACCGGCAAACCAACATTAATCAAATTTAACATTTTTTTGCTAAAAATATGCCTGTCTCCCTTTATTATTATTATTATTATTATTATTTGAAATTGCCTGTTTCTTGACTGTATTAGAATTTTTAATGTCATGTACAAAGTTTTCCTTGTCAGATACATCCAGAGCAAGAAAAAAATGGCTGTTTTGAGGTACCAGAGTTAGAGATTTACTTGGCTGATCAGTGATGTCTATAATTTTTAGGTGATAAAAGAATCTAGATTCAGATAATTCTAGAAAATCTAGTCTCTAAATTGTAATTTATAGCCATAATACGATCGGTAATGTCTACTTTGCAGACAAATATAATCGAAAACAACAACAACAAAGTCGTGATTACGTGACGAATAATATTTTTTTCATATAAAATAAAAGAACAAAATACAAGATTTTCGATAAATAAAACTTTATTTCCTGTAAGAGTTTCAAACAAATGATATCTATTTAACAGAATAATAACATAAATGGAAAAAAAAGATTTGCTTCAAGTTCTTATATCTACAGATGTTAAAGGCACTGACCTCCAGATTTGGCTAAAAAATAATTTTTCTTTCAAATTGAAGTTTGGTTATATTATGAACATTAAAATATGAATTTTTGTTTCTAAAATATTTTTAAAATTCCAAATCAAGAAAAAAAGATGACCGCGTCTGGAATCGAACCACGGACCGCCGCGACAATAAAGACATTTTTCCGTCGTCATAACCAATAGCGCTATTATATAGCTGAAGTATAGAATTGAGTGGTTTTTGTGTGCGCTTTTTATAGAACTGGATCAGGTGAAGTAGTCCGAAAAGCTACGGTACAGACTTTTTTCTGCTTGTTCGAATTTCCTTGTGAAATAGAAGCCGTATTTTGACAGGATTTATATAGGTATATAACAAAAACGCATACATGATTTACGTACTCAGTGTATTATTTTCTGATTTTATTTTCTTTACATGAACTGTTTATTAAAAAATTACACATATCTCATAGATTATAAAATCTCATGCCAAAATCACGACAGTGGAGACTTAATTTAGCAACTGAGGGTATCTCAGATGATATTTTTACCCTTAGTCAGTGCTACAACAGTTTTCTTTGATATACGTTCCGCTTGCACAATGAATAACAGTTTTCATCTATAAAATTGGTCTGGAGTTATGAGGTTAATTAACTGCAGGCAACACGATTAACGTTTTTATATGTCATCCGTCTATATTAAAAACATAAAATACATAATTATACATGTCATTTTGTGTTTTACCACACAGGGTGACACGTTATTCCTTAGGCATCTGCCGGGAAGTTTTCTATTTCTCACCTTCGCCTCTGAAAAAAACAAAACAAAACAAAATAAAAGTTTGAATTGCCATTCGTCTCTAGGGAGCATAGAAATGCGCTAAACATTTTTGGTGTAAAATTTTGGTATCGTATGCAACCTAAATTGCTGAAAAATATTTATTTTCAAATCAAAGAAATGCCAAAATAGTGCACACGAGCGTTACTTTTTCAAGAAATTGTCGTTAAACATTCTAATGCGCAAAACACGTGCACAGTTTTTCTAAAATATTTCGCCGCCATGTTTATTTCAAGGAATTAAATATATGATTGTTCTTTTACCTCAGATTTCCTCACTGAAATATATACAGATATATGCCTCCTTATTCATGGTTAGAGATATCCATTTAGTATAGATTAGCACTGTCCGATCTCCTTAATCTGTTATCGATCCTTAACATTTAAAGAATAAACGCAATGTGTAATGATAGTTTTTCGCTTTACACACCTCTCTTGGGGAGGAAGTAAACAGTTTTGAGCTGTTAGTGTCGAATTGGCCAAATTTACAAATAAGAGGCAATTTACAGATTGAAGTAGATATTTGAAGTTTAAAATAATAATAATTGCTAGAATTGAATTTTCAGCGGCGAAAATTGAGTTTCACTTATTTAAAGAAAATCAGTCGAGTAGCCATGATCTTGATAGTATGACGTAATGACTTGCAGGTGCGTATACATGCTTCCTCTGAGCTAGCTTAAAGTGGGGTTGTCATTTTAGCAGGGGTCTCAGGAAAACTGGAATAGTGGAAAAACGGTACGGATGGCACATATATTTGAGCTTATTTTAAGATTTTACAGTGTTACTGGAGTATGGAACAGTGTAGCAGTTGGGGCTATCATTTGCAGGAAATTTTCTACTGGCAAATTTAGCTTTTTTCGTCATCAGTTTCCGCGACCAGGAGAGCACAAAATTCAGGTCTTGTAAACAGAAAACTAGATATTAGAGATGTATTACAGATGGTTTGTAACGACAGACATACAGTCATGTTAATGTTGCAATATCTTTATTTCAGGTGTGTGGTTACAGACTTTTGTGTGAGGTTTTGAAAGTTGGGTAGGCGACTCTAGGCCGAGAGGCTCAAAAAACTGTTTATTGCCTCCTGGACAAGAAAGCCGTTTCACTTAAAATTTGTAAGCATCCGCTGGCAAAATATTAATGAAAGATCGGAACTTTTTCTAAAATAAAGTTCAATTTCAATCATTTTCGAAAACTGGAAATATTGCATTGTGTTGAATTTATAAATAAAACAAAAATCCCCAAAATTAACCATGTTAGAACTTTTCCGGGAACTATACGTTTCAGCCGAACAACGCATTTCAAGATGACACAAAACTGGTTTCTCTTTGTAAACAATGTCAAAGTGCACCCGAGGGACATTGCTGAAAAAGTAAAAGTGCTTACTTGTTTCAGTTTTACGTCCTGTAGAAAACAATATGTTCTATAATTATGCCAATATCAAAAACCGTCTGATCTTTTCCTTGAGAAATAAAACGAAGCAAATTTAACTATTTGTTTACACTTCAACCATGTGAAATTAAAGGCATGTACTATCACGAAACTCCCGTGCATTTTGAACCTCGTGGTGAATAGACGGAATTTACTTTAAAGTATGGTGTCTCAGTTGAGCCAGTTATTTGTTAATTTCAGAGAACATACATTAAAGAAGTGTTTATGATATTATGCATGTGTACGAATATTTACTAGTCTACTTTATATTAACGACGATGGAAAACAAGTGTTTACTCGACAAATAGCAAGTCTATTATTTTCAGTTGTATATTGAACACTGATCCCAATGTTCGTAATTTTCAGATGAAGAACTCGTTATCCTTAGTTTCGTAGACAGTCTTAGTACTGGACCGCTGCATCCGCTGTCAACACCGCAGTAATGTAAGGTCAGTGTCCATTTCTATGCTTAACGAAGAACCAAGATACAGAAAAGTTACTTTTGAGATATTGCTGATTTTGATCATCAGGTTTTCGCGTGAAAAGTTCAACTGATTGCATTTTGTTTGTTTCGTAGTTATCTACAATTGTATACAAATTGTATTACCTCCTAACATATTTGGCTGTGCATTTTTTCTGCGATTTATTCTCGTATTGTATAAAAAGTCGATAGATCAAAATTGGTTAGTTTTCGATGCATGAAACATCTACTAAGGAATCACTATACACATCGAACTTGTCCCGGACCAGTATGCGGAAATATTGTGGCCCAATGTTTCAAGATTGTCTAAAAATATTTGAATATATCGTGATAAAGCAGATATTTCGATTGTTTTTATACTTTATAAATATACAATTACGTGTGTGTGAGAAAGTTACGTTAAGTAATTTCAATAGTTACCGCAGAAAGTGCCGAAAATGCCATTTCCACCAAATTTTCCGTGAGATAAGCAGCAGTTAAGTACAAAAATACACTATAATAAATTAAACCTTTCTTAAACTTGCACAACCCTTGAAACGAATTTTGGATCGTTGCCAAATCTTGTTCACATAAAGTCTGAGACTTGTCTTTAGGGGCCTCCGTGGCCGAGTGGTTAAGGTCGCTGACTTCAAATCACTTGCCCTCATCGATGTGGGTTCGACCGTCACTCGGGGCGTTGAATTCTTCATGTGAGGAAACCATCCTGCTTGCTTACGGAAGGTCGGTGGTTCTACCCAGGTGCCCGCTCGTGATGAAATAATGCACGAATGGGGCATCTGGGGTCTTCCTCCACCATCAAAGCTGGAAAGTCGCCATATGACCTATAATTGTGTCGGTGCGACGTTAAACCCAACCAAAAAAGAAAAAGAGACTTGTCTTACAATTTTAGGCAGTTTGGTACACCATACATAGAAAAATCATTGTCCGCACATTGCACTATTTTTATGTATGCTGAAAATAGCAATATGTACAGATGTATTTTCGTTTTAATACATGAAGTGGTCAGATTTGAAAACAGATTTTGTAATAAGTTTAGTTTTATTCAGTAAGACAATTCTCCTATACACTATTCGAAACTTTGAACTAACTTTTGCCATTCATGAATTTTTAATAAAGTATTTTGAAAGGATTTATAAATATAACCAAAAGTTTGGAAAAACACAGGTAAATATCTGCTTTGTTTATTTCCAAATTTTAGTATTACTTTTTATACAGCTACTTTTACTTCAGGTCTTACAAACTGAGCTGTTTTGTGCTATGGAACTGCTGCATTTGAAAGCTTTCGTTCACTATATTTTCACACCTCAAATGAAGGTCACTCTAAATTCAAGATGGCGGAAGTACCTTAACGGTAAGTTCATCAGGATGTCTAATCATTCAAACGATTTACTGGTACAATTGCACGAATAAACATGCAATGATATCAGTTGACATATTCCTATCTAAGTAGACGTAGATCCTTTGGAAGCAAACTCGGTTTGAATGGCAGACTCGGTTTGAATATCAGACTCGGTTTGAGTAGCAGACTCGGTTTGAATGGCAGACTCGGTTTGAATATCAGACTCGGTTTGAGTAGCAGACTCGTTTGAATGGCAGAACCAGTTTGAATGAGTATGTGAATGCATGGACATGTTACACAAAAACACTTTGTAAGATGGTGAGAAAAATTCTTGCAGAACCTAGATACTGATAAGGATAAGTATTTAACCCATATCATGCTTGACATAACTGATCTTGCCTTTCTGACCAGTGCAGTCTGATCAAGATCTGCACTGCTCGCCATTCAGTCAGTATCTTTTTGGTAAGCACCCATTTTAGCAGTTGATAGTACTGTCCGAATTGAAAGATCATTATAGAACTTTAGCAGGGTAAGGCCTAATACATGTATAGTAACGTTAAACTGAATCCGCATTTTACAAGCTGACGAGATGTGGTGCGTATGCAATATTTTCACAGATCAAGCTACCGCAATATATAAAACAAGATCACTAAAAATGTATTGGGGGCCTCCATGGCCGAGTGGTTAAGGTCGCTGACTTACAATCACTTGCCCCTCATCGATGTGGCTTCGAGGCTCACTATGGGCGGTTCTTCATGTGAGGAAGCCATCTAGCTGGCTTACGGAAGGTCAATGGTTCTACCCAGGTGCCCGTTCGTGATGAAATATTGCGCCTGGGGTCTTCCTCTACCATGTAAGCTGGAAAGTTGCCATATGACTTATAATTGTGTCAATGCGACGTTAAAACCCAACAAAATAAATAAATAAATAAAAAATATATACATTTTTCAATATTTTATTTCAAGCAAAAGCCGATGATGACGACTTTATTGATGCAGTATCTTACCAGTACAGAAAATCACTTGGATAACCTTTAATTTTGCACACATGCTAAAAACATGCAATTTCAACATAACAATAGTTAACATAAAACATGTAAAATACAACTACAAATGCCTATAGACGTACATAATAATTTTTCTCCAATAAGGAATGCTGAAATAAACAACTGTAGTGGTACATGTAATGTGTCTACTTATCACCATTTTATATGACTGAAAATTATAATTTCTTACTTTCCATGTTTTGGATTTGTTTCTGAATTTTGAATGACCTTTTCCTAAACACTTTCCATGTTTTGAATTTCTTTCAAATTTGAATGACATATTCTTACACACTCATGAAACAGCGTAAGTATATTCAATGAATACATAGTTAAAGGGGAAGGCTTATCTATCTTGCCGATTTTTATTACTGGTGAAGCTTGGTATCTCAAATTCCAAGGGATCGAACGCTTTACTTGGGGACTTAAAATAATATTTAATATGAGCCGCGCCATGAGAAAACCAACATAATGGCTTTGTGACCAGCCTGGATCCAGATCAGCCTGCGCATCCGCGCATTGTGGCGAGGATCCATGCTGTTCGCTTAAGTTTTCTCTAATTGCAATAGGCTTTGAAAGCGAACAGCATGGATCCTGACCACACTGCACGGATGCGCAGGCTGGTCTGGATCTATGCTGGTCGCAAAACCACTATGTTGGTTTTCTCATGGCGCGGCTCATTTAATATGTAAGTGTTTTAGGGATGGGATTTTAAAAATGTATTCGAGATAGCCGTAATTTTGAGATAAGCGAGTTGGAAATATTGAGTTTCAACTGTATCTTCGCATGAAAGCTATTGTCCAGTCGATCATAGCACTGGAAATTGGATCACTACTTTTTTTAGAAAAGATATGACGGTTGGAAATCTTTTCATTAGTTTAAGCAATAAAAAGTAAAAGTTTCCTTGGTTCCTGGTAAAATAAAGACCAACTAGTAAATTCGCGTCTTTGTTTTAAGTTGCCATGTACACAAATAAGTTCCGGTTATATCAAATATTTGTGTATACATGTATGCATTTTTCTAATTTATGCGGATTTTGAACACTCCTTTACTGCCTTAAGGTTCCATAAGGCTTTTGATTTCATGTTTGAAACATAATGAAGCAGCTATTCAGATTGATGTTATGCATAATATATGGTTAGAAAGTTACTACTTTCAATATTATAATTAACTTGTACAGTTGAATCACAAAGGGAGGTAATCATAAATTATGGATTTAATAATATTTTCTATTAAATTAATCAATATTCAGAACTTTGGTAAATATATCCGAAAATAGGATTTGATAAGAAAGAGAGATACTTTATATTCAGAACAAAACATGTGTCAGCCACATTATAAAAAGGTATTATGAGCTTTTAAGTGATTTAAGAAGGTCTAGCCGACAGAATAAACATTAGAATAACGCTGCCTTCCCCTTAAACCAACGAAAGCTACTGCACTAAAACACGATTATGGCTTCTGCATAGTAGTAAAGTATTATGTAAATATTTACAGAAAAAAATTCAAATTCAGACGTAAACACACATTCAGATATAATCAATACATAGATATGTACGTTTTTCTTTAAGCAAAAATAATATGTACAGCGAGATCTGGAATTTTATAGATCACACACGGCGCTTGCCCGTCTCGCGCCAAATGCAGTATCCTAGATCAAACCCCTTTTATGATATACCTCCACCTTTTTGTTTGTCGGTTTTGTTACATCAAATATTGATGCCTGGTAAGCTCATATGATTTTGGTATCATTTAAAAGTGTATTTTCTACTAAAAAAGAAAATATAAATTAGGTGACAAAATATGTTACAGAATTTGTATCTTTTTACTTTATAGTTTTGAATGCTACTATAACAGAAATTAACTTATTACAGTGTAAGATTTATCATTTCGAAGTCAAAACATGACTGTAGTGATCCGTGCATATTGTTTCATCTTGTTTACTAATTCTTGTTCAGCAGACACAACTATTTCATATGATACCAAAAAACATGGGGTCACCAGGCATCGAAATTTTACCTATTTGTGGATCGGATACCTTAATTGCACTGGGACCTGTTAGCATCTAGATCTAGTGAACGAGTGGGAGGGGGGATGGGGTGGAATTATCTTAACCAGCACTTGAAACATATTGCAAGACTGATGCTCCAAAGCTATTGTTAAGAATTGTCTAATGTCGGCAAAGACTTTGATGAACAATATATTCAATTTGTTTCATTTGTTTTAGTATTTTACGCCATTTGTGATAGAATAGCGTTAACGCATGTTCATTTCATGTCATGTTACAACATCTGTAGAATACCTCGGGATACACTGGTAACATTACCTTACTGTGCTCTGGCACCAACCATTCTCTCGGGATTCTGCAGATGTATAACACGAAAAAGCATGCGTTATCCCTACATTTACATCACAGTTATACACACAAAACTATGTTCAGCAACACAAACAATATTATTAAACCTTGTTAAAACCCTTTTCACTCACTTTCTGTTAAATGCATTCTCGCATACCATATGTCTACCGTGGTTCAGGGATTCGTCTCGGTATTTTGACGAACCTATGATGCATGAGAATGGCTATATGTACATTTCATGATTTGTTAGAAAACTCTATTTGAATATAAACTGTAAGAATGATACATAATTTCAGTTAAGATACATGACGATTTTAATAAGGAAATGTACGAGTATTGCTGTTGCGGACATTGCATTTGCTTAGTAATATGTAGAGTCGTACTTTATCTTCCGAAATACCAACAAAATCATATGGCACATGCCTTTTAAGATTTATGGTCGAAGTTATGAAGATATTAAACAAATTTACAGTCGAATCGTTCGTTTGAACTCATGGTACAAGCAAAATGTGTTGGAGCTATCGGTAGTTCGCGCCATCGAAAATATACATTTTATAGGAATGTTGCTAGGACAGCCGGTGAGTTCGAGCTATATATGAAATTGCATATAATGTAATAAGCAAATGAATACAGTAAAGTATGTGGATTAGTATAATATTATTATGCATGTGTTATCAGCGATTTATACGGATTCCGATCATATAGACCCGCGATAACTTGAAATTTCAACTTGTCGTGCCGTAAATTTTATCGCAAAAAAGTCGAAAACTTGAAGTTTTAAGCGAAACTTGTCGCGCAAATTTCGACTTCTCGAACTAAAACTTAGCATGAAAAGTAGAAATTATCACAGCTTATTTCAACCTCAAGCGCTAAGATATTTTCTCAAACAGTTGCAAAGTTGAAGTTTATGATGCGACAAAAATCAAGAAAACGTCGACATGTCGACTAAATTTTTATGGCGAAAAGTAGAAATATCTTAATCTTAATTTTTCTGTTTGTGTCAGATCTTGTTCGCGTAACAAAGCTAAATTGGAATCACGGTAGGATAAAAGTACCACCCGAAAAAAATGGGCCAGCCGAAGTTTGTATATAATCTGGTTCCCTGCTCTATAGCGGTGTTCCCTTCAAAGTTTTCAAAGTTCGCAAGGGACCAGTCTATGTATTTGGCCTACCGCAAATAGACTAAAACTTTATAGTGTCACAATGCTCATCACGTGGTTTGCAATACATGTATAATAACTTTGTTCTTCGAAAAACACGGTTATGAAGACCTTAACTTGTTCTCGGCGAGCAAAACTAAAATTCTTAACAAATCCTAAACTTATCATGTGACTATTCCACCGGATATAGTCTTCGTTTTAAATCTGTAAATCTGAATACTTTTATAAAAATGTCATTAAGTCATGAAATTGATATTATTTACTCATTCAGTATCTTCGGCGTTTAGTTTCGACAAAAATTGCCATGAAGTCGGCCCTACCAAACAGCCTACGGTCCCAAACAGTCACGGAGTTTATCTTAGAATACAAGAATTGTGGGTAAACCGGATGAATATCCCATGCACATCCTGTCTTAGTATTCGTATCCGTTACGGCAAAATGTCCTGCATCGTTGTCACACCCACCGTAATTACGGTTTATGTAAAAACGTCTGTCAACATCCCACCTTCCTTCTCCAGCTATTGAGAAAAGATTATATGTGCCATGCCTTGTCAGGTCGGAGTAGCTGGAAGACAGGACCTGTTCAGGTTCAAACCAGTTGATCGCATCAGTTCCTTTTCCACCGAAGATCACGTGAGCCAGTTCGCGGTATTGGTCATAAAAGGCAAATTTGACGGACACAATATCTGTTCTTGTCCAGGCCGAAAGAAATGTGTCGTCACGGTAGTGCGGACCATGAGTGCGCTGCAGGGTTGCAGGTTTGACACTGGTTGTACCAGTACCTGTTTTGATAAAACAGAATTTAATGAGATGATCTGGCAAAGAACACCAATCAACATGATCATCTATCTACAATGGTACCATTATTGAATCGCCTTATCGTACGTGCAAAACTCAACATACGTACTGAGTCAATTATATGTTGTTTATTCGAGTGGCTACATAGAACACAGTTGCTTGAATGCTTTAAACATAAGCTAATGTAGGTACGGTAAGGGGAGGGGCGGGGGTAATGCAGGTGGGGATTATGGGATTCTTATTGAGACAATATTAAGAAACTAAAGTAATAAAATGAAAGTGGGAGGGATGATGTGGGAACTGGGTGGGCAAGTAATGTAGACAAGGGTGCGGGGGAGCAGATGGATACTAAGAGCTAAGATAAAAACAAAGTGGGGAAAACACTTCTTTTTTGAATGTAGTGGTTGGTGTAATGTGGCGGTTTGATGTGATGGGGTGGGTCGGGCGGTGAGTGTGAGTAACGTACGCGATGGGATAAGGGATACTGAGAAACCATATCAGGAAACACAAGAAATTAAAAGAAAAAATATTTATTTGCCTTTGGGCTAGGGTGTGATTGGGCTGGAGCATAAAGTAAGCGCCACTGTATTCCTCCTTCGTCTGCGGTAATAAAAAGTATATTATTCAAACTGATTTATATTAAAACATGTCTAAGTATAAAAAAAGTGTGACGATTTTATCAAAATAACGTCAAAAGTTGTGAAACTTAGATCACACTATTGGAATTAAGATAGCAAAGACAACTGTAAAGTATCTTTGACTTATGGTGTGAAGGTACTGACAAACAAACTTGCTGACATTTGCTAACAGACTTTTGTTGAAAAAAATGTCTTGGTACAAAATGGGACATAGTTTTATCAAAATGGGAGCAAGGCTTGTTGAACGTATTTGATTCATTTGGTCTTATAATGGCGAAGGGAGGTGTGCAGTCACATTCATTTCTGATTTCCCGTTGACAGTAGCGGAAAATAGCAAAGTAAAAAAAGGGCCTCAAAAGGACAGCAAACGTTATGGAACGAATGATATTACCACGGCAAAGCAGTGCGTGAAGATTCGTTCAGTTGTGATATGTAGTTACTGAGACATCATGTACATAATTTTGTTGGGAAAAAATGGCTATGCACGGAAATGGGGTAAATTTTATCAAAAGGAATACCAGAGTTATGGAACTAAAGTCATTTAGATGATATCGTCTGTTGACCGTCAGATGGTGCAATCAACCTTCTTTTATCATAATTATGCTGACGTACGAAGTTGTCATAGGGATGGCATGTGCGGAGTTTCATTTATTTGTGATGAATAAGTAAGCTCTGTGCTTGCTGAGAATCGTTAAAAATGTGTGTACACACGACGCCGACGATGTACTATCTGTAAGCATTTTATCCATTTTTAATATGTACTTTATTATCTTTTTGTGTGAATGTGATTGTCAGTAGGTATAAATAAAACAAAATCAATCGCTCAGATACTGTATGTTTGTATTAAAGTCGGAATCAAAATGTTCGAAAAATAAGGGAAAGTTTTAAGAGCAATATAAATTTTAATGGAAACAGTATTTCATATATATGCATAATATAAATAATATATTTAATGTATAACGCATGTATAATAGAATAACAACTCTGAGTTTGGTAGTGGACTGCAATTAACTTAGGTCAGAAAGGTCGGTTATTGTATTCAGAATAGATAACCGTCTTTATCAATTCAAACTTGCATGCATTTTTAAAGTTAAACTGTGATGTTAATAAAAGAGAACAGATATTTTTACAGAAATGTATCGCCAAGGAATTAGTATGTTGAAATACTGGTAGATAAAAGATAAGTAGCAAATAAAGTAATAGATGATATTACATGAGTGTCTTTTCATATTGAATTTATTAAACGAGTTGAATAAAATAAGAAAATGCGAGGCTCTGCCAACCATTTTATCAATTGTTTTCAACGAGCTTAATAAATTCAATGTGGAAAGTCACAAATGTAATATTCTTTTTATCACATGCTAGCCTTTCCTGACGAAACATCAAAAATTCTACTTTCTTTTACTATATAAACAAGTCAATTTGACCAACGTCTCATGTACTATAAATATCGTCGACGTCAAAGCTTTATTACACTAGTGTATTATCATTTTTATTTAATGGCTTTATTACACTCCCGCGACGTCAAACATGTGATGAAGTAAATCATTACATGTCTGTATTCTATTGTTTCTCTGATTGGGTGAAAACTGTTCGAAAAGTAATGAGTACATATCATATGAACTTATCTTGGGTTATAAACAGTACGAAAATAAAAATAGATCGAAGTAGGTGCTTGGAAAACCAATATCAACCTGATTTGGTCTAAATTTATTCCTTATTTCTTTATTAAAGTTACAATTGTAATAACAAGACTGACTATACATTTATTCATGTAATAAAACAATTATTGACTTTTTCATAGGTTGATATCAAGATTTATCAACCTATGAAAAAGTCGATAATTGTATAATAACAATTTTCACGGTTTCCAGAAAAGCAGAAACTATATTTCACAACAAAATATACTGTAACCAAATATAATTGTAAATATACATGTATGTAAATACCTTTAACCCAAGCGTCATACACATTTTGATTGTTGCCAGAATTAGCTAGGAAAACCATACGCCATCTTTTCTCTTCTAGATCCTTTGTTCTTAGGACACTTTGAGCGCTAAAAGCACAAAAGAAATTTCACACTAAAGGTATATTAAATCCAAATTTCATATTTAAAAAACATGAACATTGCTTCATATAGTTTATGTAAATATAAAATCATCACATTGCATTAGGTTCTGTATACCTTTGTGCTTGATATTAGAAAAAAGGGAGGTATTTACAAAATGCGATAGAATTACCAATAGTCCATGAGCCAGTCCCAGAAATTTTGGCTAGCGGTACCATCCGAGGGGATTAAAGCTCAATGCTATTTTTGGATAGGTAAACATCTGACAATTCAGAAACTGTGTGATAGCATTGCAGTGGTGGTAGCTTTTTGTGCGTTATTAGCCATGTAGTAACACCACCCCAAAATAGACTTTCATCAAACTTCCGTTATACATAAGTAGACTTTCTATTTCAAACTAATGGTTCTCTCTTATTTTGAAATATATTTACTTGGAAACTGATAGACAAACAGCTCAGTTTATGTATTTAATAGAACTGTAATTAAAATATTGCCTCTTTAGCGTTTAGTGGTTGCAATTACAGACAAACATAGACCAGTGCTTAAACATAATTAAAGAACACAAATATTGTTTCATAATATGCAGTTAGAAAGGTATTTTGGTCATTCTTGAACTAATATGACATGTTTAAATACATAGAGTATAAGGTAGTAGAATTCTACATATCACAAAACCAAGTTGTCTGTCATTGGCTGTTTTGGCGCTTGTAATTTACGGCATATAAATGTGCGTTACCTTTTGTTTGAAATTAATTAATACTTCTATACATGATATAGAATAGAAAAGTATGAATATCGTTAAATCAAAGCAATTTCTGAACTACTTTTGATATGTTAAATTAACAATTAGACAGTTATTCGCAGACCAATAATTTTTAATATCAAAGCCTCCTTGTTGTTATTGTAATTTACGTGAAAATACACGTGTAGACGGAAAACACAAAATATGCTGTTTAAACATGATATTTTACTGTCTGATCTGCCAAAAAGGTGCAAATTCATGCCTACTTCTGTATCAATGTTCTTATGCTTAAACAGTAAACATTTTTTTGGCTGAATAATACCAAATGGTACTTTTATACAGCCAAATACGTTACCATAAAATCAAGATTTTCATAATATTTCATATAAACATGTTAAAGTCGTTGTTATTTAGTATTATGTTTAGAAAAGAAATATTTTAACTAATCAATAAAATCATTCTTCAGTTAGATATCAAATGCCATGTTAATTCATTGAATGTAAAAGTATAATTTACGTTACAATATGTTACCTTAATCGGTAATATGCTACCGTTATTATTTTCAGTCTTTATCTTTCTGTATCATGTCATGTTTATTCTTTGTTTTCAATAAACCACATTTTCTATCACGGTATTCAACATACTAGAACATTCTTAGTTATGACTCTTCATTACTGTCTGAATCTTAAGATATCGTCAATATTGGTACGCGAATAATCTTCATCAGTTGCACTGGTTTCGTTTATGTCAACAAATTCATCAGGAACGATCTTTTTGTCATTCAAGTTGTTCACTAAGTGTTGTTCATCATCAAAGTCCCAGCAATTTATAACAACACCTGGAAGATAAAGACTATTCTCATGGGCATGTAGTCAAATATACACCTTTAAGAAAAGATCAAGGTTGTTTGATTTTGATATGGGTGGACGGATAGCTCAGTGGTTTGCATATTGGCCTTCCAATCCTGAGGTCGGGGGTTTGATCCCCGGCAGCTACTCGGGAATTTTCAGAAACGCTTTTCAGTGTTTCCCACCCAACTAGAGGTGTACTGGTCAGGAACCCAGGCGATCCTTGCGTGTGTCAGTGATAAACACTAGGCACGTTAAAAAACCGGGCTGTCTATTCGCAACGAGCTAGGCTAAGTTAGCCGGACAAGCCTGTATCTGATTTCTGATCTCTCTGTCATGGAGGCTTTGTCTCACTCTGTCCCTCTAGTCAGATCGCTCTGTGTCTGTTCTAGTAGAGGATGAATTATGCGCCCTTTTACATTTGAACTATGTAAAGCGCCTTTGAACGTGAAATTGATCATGAATATAGTATAATAGTAATAATAAATTATGAATAAGAGTAAAACTACAGACATAGAAAAACATGAAGAGATTGTATCAAATTTGAGTATATTATGACAAAGATTTCCTATTGCTTTTACAATAGTTACGCAGATATGAATAAGTAGCTGAAAGTTGACTGGACTGATATGGTGGCATCAGGGTCATGTCTATGCCGTCAGAACCATTAAGGATGCTGTCTTGGTTGCCATTCTTGTTGACAAACATTTCGTATCTAACCTTGTTGATGTTCCGATATTTTGGGCGACCATTATACTGCAAATATAAATGACTCTCCGTCTCCAAAACGTTGTCAAATCACACATGTTGACGTCCCAACATTTAGCTGTCTGAACATAACTGAGTTTTGTTGTCATCATTACTCATGAAATATTTCCAATTCTGTGGCTGTTTTGGTATTTTTGACCAGAAAACAGAAGTGTTAGTGCAGTTCCACGTCGTTTTCTTTCGACAGACTAGATTCTTTTGGAAAAGTATGTATCTGTAATGAAATCTACTATCAAAGCATCGTCATCAATGATGTACATTTGTAAGATACGTTTTCAATAGAATGGTATGGTAGCATATTTCTGCATTCACTTAAGCAGATAGTTTTCGCGAACAGTTTACGTGAAAATTTAAAAACTTTTCACGAAAAGAATCTCTTATTCTAAGTGGAAAAAATCACGATGGTGCGAACTACTGCATACGATAACAGATACCGAAATAACAGAAATAATAAAGGGAGTTAAAAAAATATGTTAATTTTGTAACCCATATGAAAGTCATAATAAAATATCTATACGTTTTAGACACTTCTAGGGGTGGTGGTTGGGGATTGAGGTTGATATAACACGCTTCATTCCGTAGAGGGGACTATTTTGGTTATCTTTATGCAGTTCAGTTCACTATTTTGACACACTGTCTCGTTAACAAGATAATATTTTCACGAAAACTTTCTCCTGCTTTCACGAAAGTTAATTCAATTTTTTGCGAAAAGTATTGGGGTTTTTTTCGGGAAAGTTCATAGAATGTTCATGAAAACTTTATGATTCTCGTATGCAGAAATATGCCACCATAGAATGGCTTGTTGTAGCTCGATACTTTCTTCAACGTAGTATAATAGTTTTGGCTTTGTCGGTCTTTGTCAGGAAATTTTTTAACTACATCATGTGTGTTCAACAACTAATATCACGAATAGTCCAAAACACATTTCTTTCAGCCCTTATCTGAGCCATTCCATTCTGCGAGCTGGTCACTTTCTTTGATTTTTTAAAGTATAGGCCGCTAGTGCCAATTTCTGCTTTGAATGGATACATGCCTTTTTCTACATCTGTCATCACTTTTTTACATCCGCATAATCGGCTTTGATCTGCGTAGGTTCAACTTCTTTGTGTGTGGATTTGCCTTCTGAAGTCATGTCTGTTTTCTGTTGTGTAGCTTCAACATATTTAGCTCGCATGTTCTGTGTCAAACAACACCTGTAGTATGATAAATATTGCCATCTGAAGCTTATGATGCTTCCCTTTTTCTTGGCATGAAGTTTGATAGTCTGTTCTATAGTAATTTACACATTCTCTGATGCTGTTGCGGCTGATCTAGACACACTGAAGCGAAGCCACGAACCCTCAAAAGCTTTTCTGCACAAGGGTGGGTTAATTCAAGATTTATTATTAGGAACAGATAGCGGAGCGGTGGTCTAGTGAATAATGTGTCGGCTCAATCCAGGAATCGTAGGTTCGAGAGCCCCACTGCGGTCACAACCATGTCTTTTCTAATGACACCAGTACTGGTTTTCCAGGAAGCGGTTTCGAGAGATACCAATATGCTTGAAGCTTTCATCACAATCGAGCTAAAACAAATTAGTATAAACTAACGGACAAGCAGGTAGATACATTGCATCGTTCAGATGATTGGACGCAAATAATAATGGGTACAACTTGTACATCTAGGTCGTTGACATTTGTGGCCTGTATTAATGCCAGTACATAATGAATAATATCAATAAAGTATAAACAGAAGTGTGCCCTTTTCTGTGATCTCTCTCTCTCTCTCTCTCTCTCTGTGACACTTTTGAAGTGTTGACTTGAATTGTCAGCAATTTCCTTTACTTGTTTACATAAACATCGGTTGGAAGTCAAATAATTAAGGTTGAATATATGTGTCATCTGTTAATAAGTAAGTGTCAGGAGATTTTTAACATTTAAACTAAGAATGATTCTGTCCCTATGTAGCCATGGTGTTCCAATGAGTATCTATTTGTTTTCTACCTGTTTAAGGCGCATTTCTAAAATGTATTTCAGTATACATACATGTATAATTATGTTCTTGAACATTTATAATTGATTTGTACAGATGTTATTGTCACGTAAAACCCGCACAACTATTGAAATGAGATGGTGATTCACTGTATTCTAGTAAATATATAGTTCAACAACACAAATTATGTATAGTTATTATAAAATGTTATAATTTTTTCCCGATCTGTGCAGGACATATTTTTCCCTTCAAAAATTTCAGTTTTGTACATTTTGGTAACATAAAACTTATACGGAGATTACATCATGGGAAAGTTCCTACCACTGCAGAAAAAATAGTTATAAGAAACACTATTCAGTCTGTACTTTCAATTATATTGAAGAATCATAAACATCTTGGTCATTGGGTTATTAGTACAAGTAAAATATCTATAATGTTGGTAATAAAATCACTGTTACGTAAATTACACTAATTAAAATGTTAACGGGTACGTGAAAGATGTATTGTTTAAAAGCACATTCAATTCATTGTTATACATGTATAAGAGTGTTAATAAACTACAGACTGCACTTTTTCTTAATCATTGTGTGGCACAATTTCATCGTCTTAAATGTTTTTAGGAAACATATTAAATGTCACGTAAGTTACAAAAGCCCTAACGTTTAAACGGCATTCATGTAGGAATAAAAAGCATTCGGTATGTACTTTCCGAAAGTCATAATGTTGAATATTCCTTGATTCCTTAGGGAAGGCAGGGGGAAATGGTACCTCAAGGCGTAACATTTATCGGAATAAAATCTAATTATGAGCTATAATTATGCTTATTAGTTGTCCATGCCATTAAGTTGTTCTTCATAATCATTATTTTAATTAACATTTATTCAAAGAAGCAAACCAAAAAATGTTTAAAATTAAGGGAAAATTTTGTTTGTTTTTAAATATTTGTTACAAATACATCAATTATTCAAACTGAAAAACATGTTTCATAATTCCTATGTCTACATTGGATATATTTTAGCTCAGCTGAACTTGTATCTAAGTGTAGGCATATAACAGGATGATATCACACCAAAAGCTACCATCGATACATTGCTATCACACATTATCTTACTCCAGGCTTGTATGTCTTTCCAAAAATCGCTATAAGAATTAATCCCTCCAGATGGTACCAACAAACCCTATGGCTCATGTACTATTTTAAAATAAACATATGAACCGCACCTCGAGAAAGCCAACATAGTGCATTGGCGACCAGCATGGATCCAAACTGTTCGCTTAGGCTTTCTCTTATTGCAACAGGATTTGAAAGCGAACATTATGGATCCTGACCAGACTGTGGTGTTTTACTTATATTCAAGGGCAGTAATCTAAGAGAAATGCATGGTTATGTGGGTAAAGAAAATTGAAATTTGAATCACTATTCCATCGCCTCTATGTGGTTGAAACCGTTCAGTGACGCATAATTCTTTATTTTGAGGTAGCAACCCAGCTGGCTCACCAAAGATTACCAAGCCTGTAGTAATGCCTACAGGGACACCCCGAGGCCTTTTCTACAATTCAAAGCTTTAAAATAGCCGTAATACAAAATTGAACCTGTGTGTCATAAAACCAAACAAAACAGAACAACATGGCCCAGTTTTTAAAGACAAACCTATATTTTACATGTATGTTTAAAGTTTTACGTCAAACTAACATATTTTGGGACATATGACAACTTAAAAGCTTTAATTGTGGAAGAGAAAGACCCCAGGTGCCTTTTCTTGGCATAATTTAATGATCTGGCGACTATCTGATAGAACCATTGACCTTCTGCAAGCCAGCCGGACAGCTCAGATGATGACATTTGCAGAGCTCGAAACTACACGGTCAAGTGCTTTGATGCCAACAACTTTAACCAGTTGTCCGCGGGGGTACCTTATTAAGTGTTCTAGATGACCAGTTATGTTGTCAAAAATATTTTATTTTTTTTAAACTGAATTGAACTTTAACGATTCTGATCTATATAATGTAATATTCAATAGGTTTATTATTAGAAACTTACTTGTAAAATAGTGTTATATCAGTGTAAAAATGTCAAGATAATTGCTGAAAGTATTGAGATAGCTATCTTGCTAATAAATGGCAGCTGTGGGCACTTATGCAAAACATTATCAAGATACTAATGTAAATTATCGCAATAAAATTTCCAGGAAACTTTCGACTATTGAGAAAGTATTTTCAGAAAACTTTACTTATCAAGATAACGTTTTTAAGAATCGCGATTGCTACCCAGCTATCACGAGGCAGAAATATGCCTCCATGGAGAACAAAAATGCTAGTCATTTAAGGTCTCGAGCAAGAAAAGGGATGCGCTAAACACAGCAATCTTAACAAGATTATCGAGCTGCAATTTAATCTATCAATCTTTATCCGGGTCTGAATACCGTAATGCAAAACGAATTTACGCAGTTTGAATTAATATTTAGTTTCGTGTTCGCAAGGTCATGCATTAAACATTAAATATTACGATGGTTTCAAAAACGATAACAACTACAGCTATTATACCCTTATTGTGCGGATATGCGCTCCATTCATTGCCTACGTGCGTAGTAGCTTTGCACACGGCTCGAATACGCGAAATGTTCACACCTGTAGCAGTTGGGTTTAGGTTGATAGGTTACTTTGTCGATACACAATATTCATACGCGGATGTTGCCCAATAAAATACATCTTTGGTGTCGGTGTTTATTGTGACTCAGTGTTTCAATGGGGCAAATATATTAAAACATAATTATGTGTCTTCTATTACTGTTGATTTAAACGTGTGTCTAATGCACGGACAGCTGGAATGTGTTCTTGAATTAAGATTGAGTATCTCTAGCAATTCCTTCAACGTTCTAACTATCTGAAAATTCAAGCTGCATAATTCATTTTGTTATAAATCTTTGTACTGAAATAATTTGATGAAAAAAATACTGAGAACTGAAAATTAAGCTTTTTAAGATCTTAGTTAAAATCATTAATGAATACCGGAATTGTATCGTGCCAGAGCGATCGAGCTGTTATTTAAATTCGCAAATTCTTTTGAAACTTATGATGTTCATTTCGTATGAACAGCAAAAGGCAATGCGCGAAAGTTACGTCAACGCTTCTAGTGATAACGGGCCGCTGTTTGATGAACTATAATGGTAAAATTAATATACTCATAAAATGTAGTATAAATGTGAAAAAAATATATTAACGCTGAAATATACCAGGAGAACGCATTCCTTGCCGACTAATTTTAAACATTTTCAAGGGAAGGCCCCACAATCCCGGGATATGGAAACCCTCTCCCTCACATACCACACACTTGCAGCATCGCTGCTTTGTTCATAGCTATGCTGCTCATATCTTGCGCACAGTTCAAAATTATCACAGTACACCCCTGGACACTGTCCTATTTATTTTTTCAGAATTTTTGCTATAAGTTTTTCGACAAACTGTTCTTTTACTTGTAAAGAGTTTTCTACTTTTAAAGTGCTGATGTTTAAATGAAAAGGAAATCTAAGAAAATATCTTGATTTTCATTATAGGTATCTTATTGCATGCAGGGACTTTTGCTACAATCGTCCCAAATTTTTAATGCACCATCTTTTAATAATGGATACTATGTTTAAGTTGAATGTTTTAAACTTGTATTTGAATGAATATACTACTTCTTCTAAAAATGACCGTGATTTTCCATTAAATAATTGGATGTATTAGGAAAGAATATTTTCTACCTTAAGTTGCGTTTGAAAACCAAGTTTTTTGTGTTAGATAAACAGTACCTAACTCAGACTTCATATAAACATTATAAATACATGTACAAGCTTGTACCATTTAGAGAGTTCAATTTGTGCATATTTGTCAGAAAAACTTGGTTATTCGAAATCTTATTAATTGACTATATAACAGTATACTTATTCAAATATGGCAGCCTTTTTGAAATACGAGGTGACCACCACATTGAAAGCCGAAAAAACTGTTACAAGTGGAATTCGTAATACATGGAACACATAAGCTATCATAAAAACATAACTTTTAAAATATAGGAAATATATTCACAGGATTACAATTCGCCATAGACTAAATTGGATCATTATGTCTTTAAAATGAGTTTTGGTTCGCTTCACTCGCGTATAAGCACTATAATTATCAGAGTGGGGAGTGGGATGATGGAGCCGTCAGTGTAATGTTGCTGTAAATGAGAAAATTAAGGGGTAAACTGATGCACTTTTTTTTACAATTTTCCGGCAAGAACATCCATACCTGTCTACCGCGCTAGTGTCAGGGGTTAGGACGGGTGGCGGGGTGCAGTTTCGTATTTTGGCCAAAGGTCGATTTTCTGAATAAAATGAGTAGATTGATTTTATTGAATTTATAGACATTTATATTCAACTGGTTATTTATGCTAATTATATTCATAAAATTCCCGCGAATGAGAATTTTTTGTGTAAAATAGATGAATGCATAATTCAAGTTTTACGGTCTCCATCGGCCGGGGCTGAAATATTTGCCTAAGGCCCAAAAAGCGGTCTAAACTGGAACGGTCATCAATTCAGGTAGATTCAGTTCAAAGTTGCGAGAAAAGTAAACGGTTATAAGACACTTTTCCAATTTTAACATTTACTTGCAATTCTTACGTTTTGTCTCTTACTACAAAAAAAATATTTGCAGGTAAACTGGGACAGAATTTAGCAGCTCGGTAATTTGAACCATTTTAGTATCCTAATTTAATGTCCTTAAACCAACATGAACGACGTAATGAGCAGATTGAAAACGACATGAAATAAAGTGCTAGATATATGAAAGAGATTATCTCTGCTTTTGTCTGATTAATTTAAATCTGCTTTTCCCCAAACAAATATCAAAATTATTTTTATGATTTTTTTTCGCACTGGTATCAATAAGTTTTCTTTTATTAATTTTTCTATCCCTTGCACTCATGATCTCTGGATATACCCATCTGTACCTAATGGACGAACCCAAACACGTACAGCAACATCACCTCTCGTGGCACTCAAATAAACAATATACAGATAAATGTTTATATTTTCAATGTATTTTGTATGCCGACCTTTCAAATTCCTTAGCATTCGAATATGGTTTAGTAATATAAGAAGTATTTTCCAACAAGTATACTCAAGGATTGAATATTATTTCTCGTGCGTTTATTCAGGTACTAATGTTGCATCAATGTTGCTTATATAACATTCTAAAACGACCCGATTTGTATTTCTATCAAACAAAGAAGACTGAACGTCTGTGTTATTATGCAGCACACATTCGGTGTCTGTACGTCACGGTTATTACGCGGTATATTCTTTTTCTTAAATGGAATATATTTTTTTATTACATGAGTAATTTTTTCATATTGAATTTATTGAACGAGTTGAATGAAATAATAAAATGTGAGGCTCTGCTAACGCAAATGTAATACCCTTTTTATCAAAGTAAATGTTTTGACAGAAAATGTATGAGTGTTTTAAATTTTTCATTTTTTTTTTTTTAAAAAAAAAAAAAAAAAAAAAGAATAACATGGTTAGAATTTTGAAAGAATTAAAGCTCATATTTGTTTATATTCGTTGTACAATTCGATTTGTTGAATAAACCTCCGACAGAACGTATGAACACTACAAATGTGAAAATACTGAAATACCATTAACTAACTTTAACGACTTGCAAATGTAATGAGAAAATAGTTCTTACCTGTTCGAATACTGAACAATCGCAAAAAACAAAATGAAACAAAACAGGTTTGCGTATTCCCGTGCCATCCTTACAATGAAGTATGGAATGCACATTGATCAACGGCAATGAAGAGTTTCCTTTTATACATCATAGGCTGTTCCCACGCATTCATGTAACAAGAAACCTATGCTAAAATTAGATAAATTTTCAAAACGCATTCATTAAATCAGCTAGAATACAGTAAATTAAAAAAAAAATGAATAGTTGTGTGTTAATTTTGTTACAGTAAAACCTCAATGATACACGGTCTGATAAGGATAACTTATATGGCCGTCTTTCTTAAAGTTTCATTGAGTTTGGTTCATGAAGACAAGATTTATGGCCCTTTGCAATTATACATATAGTACACATCGAGGGCTCAACGCGAACCTAGTCTAAGTGTATATAGAAATAGAAGCAGATAGACTAGTTTTCCGTTGAGCCCTCGACATATAGCACTTTTATTCGATTATTGTCCGTCCGGAATCGTTTGTAGAATTTCAATAAAGCATGATAGTAATGTTAAATTATATACAGAAACCAAAATGGGATTTGAAAAAAAGTCGAATTGAAATGGATGTTCGTGTGGGCAGGTAGGTTGTTTTAGAGTGATTTTTGTGCGGGAAAAAGGGAAAAAATGACTGGGAAAAAGACCCCCCCCCCCCCCTATAAAATGGGGGGGGGGGGGGGCGGGGGTAATGTTATGGGTGTACGTTCATTTTAGTACACGCTTTTTGCTTCAAATAAACCTTCATCAGCGGTAATATACTTTGGATGTCCATGAATGAATGGTATGACTGAAAATTTCAACCAAACCTGGAAAATCTACTTAGATCACATCGAAACCTTTGCAAAAGATTACATAAAACTGTGCTCATAATAAGGTATGACAAGTGTGCATGAGACATGTGTAGGAGTAAACACAGTGGGACACCACTTTGGTCTACATGCACAATAGGAGAGACATAACTATGCCCAGTAACTGGCTTTTCCAAGGCGGTGCTCACTGTGTGCATTTTTTTCAGGAGAAGTTTGGCATGCCGCAGGGCGATATTTCGAGACCAGATTTATAACTTTTATGTATTAAAGAAATGCAGTATATAAGCGTCAGGTAGAAGTTCATCTTACATTCATTCATAAGTTCAAGATGGAAAATAACTCTGTAGTATTCGACACAATGGCGAATTCCTTTAATGCTGAGCTGAAGGAGGCAGTCCGACACATCACAAAGTATCATCAATGAAGCAAACGTAGTAGACTACATCTTGGAATTCGGAAGAAACTTGGATGGAATTATTCACAGCCTACATCAAGAACAGGACAAGTTTGACCCTAGACTTCTCAAACATACCCGACAGTGAATATTTGATTGATGTGGAGTGTGCCTTACGTGATTTTCTGACTGCAAAGAAGTGTCTGTATGTGAAGTACGAGGACATAACAAAATAAGGACAGACTTGGATATGAGGTTATCTGTAGGGAAAGTACATGCTTAAAAATACATGAGTACTTATCATTCTGATATAGAACTCGAGGTGGTTTGTAGCACAGTTTGGACCCAAATTCGGATTGTACTTGTAATATCAAGACGGAACCCAAAATGATGATGGAGTGATCAAGTCTACGTAAAACATTCTAACTTTATTCTGTGATCACCACGTTCATAAAAAACTGGAGATAGAAAAATGTATTTGTAATTACTTACACGATCTTTGAAACATAAACATTTAATAAAGTGTAATAGTGTACTATATCAACATTGTTTTGTTTCGTTGTTTTTTTTGTTTGTTTGTATTTCAATGAACAATTTCCCACTTAACTTTTATTTCAGAAAAGGTAATGCTTGATCTATCTCTGAAACACTAGCAGTAACACAAGAACTATTTATTTGATTTACAGATAAAAACCTAGGGGTTTGCACTGCAGCTGATAGTCAACATTGCGCACAATTTTGACGAGAAACAGCCCATATTAATAACAGTTCCATGAGACATTTTATATTTTGTATGCTTAAGGCATAAACAATGTACCTGTAACACTTTACAGTCGATAAAACAGACTATTCTCCGAAACAAGCATTTTTTTGCAACCAAAACACGGTGCATTTGATCTAAAGCGTTGTGCACATTTATGATACAAAACAGCTTTTCCAATAACTACACAGGTTCAAACATTCTGTAAAATACACCAGGCATTGTTGATTTAGTGTGTGCAAGGCTTTTAGCACCAAAAAAAACAGTAAAACAGAGAAGTATGCGAAACAACTGTGACGTTCTTGATCAATTTACAGCGTACACATACTGACAGTGCGTGGCAGTCACAACTGCATTGAACAAAGTGAAAGTAAAAAGTTCTCTCTGAGTTTTGGAGCTTTATGGAATAATTTGGAGGATTTGGAAGTAACAAAATGAAAAGGTAGGTGGATTTTATGTCAGTGAATGACATTATCTTGCTTTGATAAGTTTGTAGGGGGAAATAAAACTTTATTTTGACTTTTTTCGCGCAACGGCATGTGTGCAGAATGATGCAATTTCTGTAAAATTTTTTGGGGCTCATATTTTGTTAACGCATGGATGTAAAAAATATTCTTTTTTAGGACAGGAAAGCCTGTTCGCTAGCGTAATGAATGCATGCAAAAATCATGTTCTGAAACACTTGGTTATGTATTTTTTTACTCTGAAAAATTGTTGAAATTCATGTGAAATGCTCGCGAAAAGGGATGGTTTTAAAACGTAAATATCTTTTATTCATTTCCCTTCAATGAAAATTCATGATTGATGCTCTCTTTCGAAAGCTAAACCCTTTCTTGTTTCGATGTAATTTGGCATAATTTACACGACTGTGGTATATTATTTTTTTTGCTCAGAAGTGACTTACCGTTTTGTAAAACATAACATTTAAGGGCGCCATTTGCAAAGTTGCAATTTTCGACCCTCGTAGTTTTCTATTGCATAGATGTAAAAAACATTTCTTTAGGACAAGAAAGTCGGGTTCACTAGCGAAATGAATGCGTGCAAAAATCTTGTTCTGAAGCACTAGGTTATATATATTTTTTTAACTCTGAAAAATTGTTGAAATTCATGCAAAATGATCGCGAAAATGAGTGATTTTGAAACGTAAATATCTTATTCATTTCTCATGTAAATTCATGATGTTGGTCTCATTCGATAGCTAAACCCTTTCTTGTTTTGATGTTAAAAGGGTCAGGAATTTACAAAAGTGTGGAAATATGTGATTTTTTAGCTCAGAAGTGTTCATACCGTATTGTCAACATAACGGAAATGCGCCATTTGCAAAGTTGCAAGTTTCAGCCCTCGTAGTTTTCTATTGCATGGATGTAAAAAATATATCTTTTAGGACAAGAAAGCCTGTTTGCCAGCGTAATGAATGCATGTAAAGATTTCATTCTGGAACCTTTGGTTTAGAAATTTTTTGGGAAAAATAAAAAATTGTCAAAATTTGTGTAAAATGCTCGCGAAAAAAAAGTGATTTTGAAACGTTAATTTTCTTATTCATTTTTCAATGTAAAATTCATGATGTTGGTCTCATTCGATAGCTAAACCCTTTCTTGTTTTGCTGTTAATTTGTCACAGTTTACAAAATTGGAGAAGGACCTGATTTTTTGCTCAGAAAATGACACACCCACGGTAAACAACAATGGCCGCGCCGTTACAACAAAGGTGCAGGTTTGGGAGAAAATTTTTTGCAAAAAGTAATAAGATATGAAACTGAAAATTTAATACAATGAGGTTTAAAAGTATTGGCTTTTAAAATGAGACCATTTTCATCTTTCTGCGATCAGTAATAAGTTCAAAACATTGGTTTGAAATGCCCCTGTCATTCACCATTTCTCGTCTTTTTTTTGCATTTTCAGGGGAATAGGTTCACGTAAGGTCGCTACGTCATCACTCACGTCATTTAGGAGCTGGACATAACAATAACAATATGGCTTTCAACGGTCAAAAGTATTTCTGTGAAATAAAACAATTTTATTGTGTTTGTAGACGGAGGATCGGAAAAAAACTTTATGAGAAAATACATCTCAGAATGTCTGCTGTTGAAAACTACCAAGGAAGGAGGCGGATGCATGATACAGGAGCTGAAAAAAAGGTAGGTGTATGTTTTCATCTGTCACTGCTCAGTATGTTGATTGTGATTTGAACTTTTGAAGTGGCTAAGCTTTCTTAGATGCTCAGTTGTACCTAATAAATATACTTATAGACCAGATTCTGTCGCATTTCATGTATATAAAAAATTAATAAGCACTTTGACTGAATAAATCTTCAAAAAAGCAATGATAGAATGATGTTTTGCTTATATTTTTTTCAGAGCAACATGTCCAGGCCAAGATGCTAAATTTTTTACAACAGCGATTTTTTTCCTTCTTTAATAGGGTCCGTAAAACGGACCCTTTCCCAATTGAAAATAATGACCATTTTTCCCAATTTCATACCAAATTATTCCCAAAAATGACCTACACCCGACATCATGAAATTCGCTGATTATAGAAAATATGTTCCGAATTTTAATCGAGTGTTCGTAATTTTGACCAAAGGGCAAATATTCAGTTAAAATTCAGAACATGTTCTCTGTCATCACAAGCGCGAATTTAATCAATCGCACCATGCATTGTTTTCGGTAACCGGTTTCCACGATCTTTTTCTGTAGAACCAGTGACAAACTGTGCGAACAATGAGTCACAACAGCAAATAAAATGTTCAAAGGCTAACAAAACCCAAGCTTGCTGGCTGCAAAGCCTTGGGGAAGTTCAGATTCTCAGGGCATCTTCACAGCTGTTCTGACTGAGGAAACGTCCGTTGAATGGTCGACATCGGTGTCGTTTTCTGTCAGAGTCAGGAGGAACTTTACAGTAAGTGTAACTCCGGTTGAATTTGTGCCAGAGAGTGTGGCCTTTAAAACAACCATCGTATCTCAGAGTCAGGCCACTGTTTCATGTTGTGATGATCAGACACTAGCTTAGTGTAACTCAATTAAAAATCAGGAAAGGGGTTATTGTAATTTTGTTACAAAAAATTTCCCCAATTAGGATGAAAACGACGCTATTTTTCCCAAATCGTCCGGACGCGGACGCTTTCCCAAAATGGCAAAAAAAATCGCTGTACAAGCATACTGAAGAAGTGTGATGCATACTGAAGTGATGTGTGTGTGTTCCACAGCAATAAATTATGGAAAGAAAAGCAGGTATTTATTTTTACAAAATAATCTCTATTGAATTTTAGCAAACATAATGCCTTTTCAGCTTCATCACAGTGTAAGGTTGTAGAAAGTTGGTAATAAATTTAGGCAAGTGTAAGGCAGATATGAACTAGTTCAGCTTTCAGAAATGTTCAGAAAATATTTCTAGACTTAATTTTATCACATTCATTGTGTGTAAAAATACATAAGCACTTTTGCAGAATGAGTTATCAAGAAGCACTGATTTTCTAATGTTTTGCTTATTGTTTTTTCAGAGCACTACAGTGATTTGCACAGGCCAAGATGTCTCAAGTTGTACATTCAAACAGAAGTGATGGGTGACGGGCTTTTACTAGCAACTTGTGAAAAAAAATCGGGTTTAGATCTAGCTATTCATTTAACAAAATATTGAATAAAAAAAAATACAATACATTTCAGCTTGATGCTTGAACTTTTTGTTATATTTTCTGTCAGTATCAAGTGTCATTTTACATTTGATTTGTGTGATTCACAAAAAAAAATATGAACAGTGAGTTACAGATGCAATGATAGATTTTCCTCAGCATATTTCTTGAGAGAGAGAAAAAAAATAGATTTTCATTTCAACAAGCATAATTTCATTTCAGCTTCATATGTTTGCATTGAATTACTTTGTTAGAAAATTTGAAATGCTATTCAGTCTTATAATTTTTCTGTTACAGGTAGCTAGAGCAGAGACCAGATGCTGTGATTGATGCAAACAGGGAGAGACGTTTTACAATTGATATGATAGACTCGGATATTTACATGTATTGTTTTGTATGATGAACTTTGTGCGTGCAAGTGGCTATGCCCGTAAAAGAGGCACACTTTTGCTTATTGTGTTTGTTATCTTTTTAAAAATATATAAAGTAATGGTAGTCTCCGAGATGTTGTTTGTCTGTATTATAAGAGTCTAGTAGCCTGTCCGCAGTCAATATTTTGCCAGCTTGTTTGCTAAGTACACTGTCCCTATGAAACATTAAGAAACACTGGCATTCACCAGTGTGAGTAAACATGTTCACTCATGCTGGTAGTGCCTTTGCTTATTATGTGTACTTGGTAGACAGGTATGGTCTATCACATCTCGGAGATCAAGCAAGGGTCGTTGGCAAAGATAAAATGAGACGTGTTATACTACTTAACAATACTTCTGAGATACTATGTAAGGTAGATACTCCTTCAAAATTTCAACACTTTGAACAACAAAACTTGATTTCTGACTGATCATTTTTCTTGAACGTCTCATTTTATCTTTGCCACTGTGCCCTTTTATATATCCAACCATAGGCTACTGCATCGAAATTGCAGTCAAATCTCTGGTACTCTTGGTATAATGAAAATATTATAGCACTTACAAAGTATAATCTCAATGCGATAACTTGAACATTATGTAAAACCCTTACAAAATCCTAGAGATGTCTCTTATCAAAGTTAAACCCAAGTAAGCTGTAATGCAAAAACATTGCAAGATCGTATCAAGCTATCGGAATGTCAAAATATGACCATAAGGCTATATCAGAGATTTGAAATGCTTTTCGATGCAATTTGTATGATGTTGGAAATTTATCCTACATCCAACCATTATCCTACATGATGGTATAATTGTATCCTAGTCCTTACCTGATGTTGAGCATTTTTTCCTCCCTTATTTGGATTTCTGATCGGCATGGGTTAAGTGTTAATGCTGGTTGTTATGACCCGACTATATTTGGCGAGGCAGCGAAGCCGGTATACGGAATTGCTTAACCCGACGCTGCGAGGATTCATGGACAGGGATTAAATGCTCTTGCCCCGCCAAAGGGAAGGAATGTTTCTCATTGCAGAGTTGGTGCAGCTGTTCTGCGCAGGCGCTGAATTATTATCCATTGGAGCGCACGGCAAAATTACTCATTTTTTTGCATGTCCGCACGCATTTAGTGTATCAAATGCATAATATACTGACTAGAGGTTAGGGTTAGTATCACCATGGTTACAAAATAAATACATTTAAGATGTTTTCTTTCAAATTTAGTTAATCCAGTATATACCGGAGTCTGTAATATATCACAGGTGCACCAACTCTGTATTTAGTCACAGCCAAAGGGAAGCACGACGTTCCTCTAATGAGATGTGAGAATACACTCTTTGGTTGCCTAACTGTCCGGACGCCGCAGTTAGATGTACGGGGAAGGGCATCGAATGTCTATCCATGTTACCGATCCCTAACTTCTAGGTTTGATCAGGCAATGAAATCGTATTACCCCTATTATAATGTTGGAATTTGTCCTGATGCGTCACAGGATAGTAATTATTTTCTCACTATCCTGTTGCTAAATCAGTAGGAAAACAAACAACATGATAATGGAATTTTGTCCCGATGCATTTTTTCTCCTACAATCCGTGAAATTGCCATCAATGCAAAAGGTCACTATGCTTTTTCCTAATACCCCCCGGCAGGATTAAAAAAAACATAATGCATAACATGATGTTGAACATTTTCTCCTACATTGTTTTCTCAAACGTACGTTGTCTTTAGCCTGGTTAGGGGAAACTTCTCCTGGATGTCTAAGTAATTATATCCTTGTATGCCCATTGCCTTTGCATTACAGGACAAATTTGACAAAACAGTCGAGCTGATACATGATAGCGTCAGATATGATTTTGTCCTATTACAACATGATGATACATTTGGAATGTCAAAGCATTGAACCCAGCCTTTAAGGTCTGGTAGGAGAAACTTCTCCTGAATGTCAAAGCAATTGTGTCCTTGTATGCCCATTGCCTTTGGTCAATACTGTATGCTTGAGACATTTCATACGTCGTCAAGTCTCACAATAGAGAACATGACCGCCCTTTTCTGCTCTATCGAACTTGTGCATTCCAAGGGCGACCTTAGTCAGATTGATTTTGTCCTCCTATCTCAACGTGATGATACATTAGGAATGTCAAAGCATTGTATCCTTGATAGACATTCAAGGTTTTATGGTATTACTAGCAATGCTGATGCTCATAGCTTAGTAGTAAGTACAAGCAAAACGATCTTGTAGGGAAACCTCTCTGAATGTCAAAGCAATTTTATCCTTGTATGCCCATTGCCTTTGGTCAATAGAGAACATGGGCCGCCCTTTTCCGCCCTATCGAACTTGTGCTCTCAAGGGCGACCCTAGTCAGATATGATTTTGCCCTCCTATTTCAACATGATGATACATTAGGAATATCAAAACATTGTATGCTTGTATGTACGGACAGATTTCCAGTTTACATTATATGTAGAATTTCATGTTTGCTCAAACAGCATCAGTGACACTATACGATTCTGTTGATGTGGGAGGACGATCCCCCTAAGGTGGTCCATACACGTTGTTTTTAAGTATTTAATGAAAACTTGGCTTTGGGACCTAGGACTATGTCAATCTTTGCCAGATCAAACCATTTCATGTTGTCACACAGCTAGCGAGAGCAATGCAAAAACACGTCCGCTCTCGACGGCTGTACAATTGGTCATGTGACCACTTACAACTTGAGGAAAAAATGCTTGACGCTGATTGGCTAGTTACTTTTTGTGTAGACTCGTCCTGTGGGACAAAACTAATTTGAAAGCTATCAGCCAATCAAATCGTTCGTGACGTCACAGTTTGTTATTTTTCGGCAGGCGAGCCTTTAAAAGCGGCTGCACAAGCTCAGTTGTTCAGGCGGATTTCACCAAAATTTCAAGGTGTTTCCGCATCGTTTGTTTTAATTTTTTTTGTTAAAATGTTCAAGTATGGATTTGAAAGTGTTATTGTGGTATGTGCAGTACAAGACAGATGAAGAATGCCTGGGGTGAGTACTATGGCAAAGTCGCGTCGCTCTCGAAATGCAATGTTAGGACTTGGTTAGGACATAAGATGGCAACGCACATTTGCATAGCCCATGCCAGGTCTTGGTTCGGCTAGAACTTTATCCGGGTTTCGATCAATTGAGAAAAGTCCCGGGGTTCGGCGTAACCACTTAGGTGAGGATTGTCTTTCTATACCCACAACGGAAAGGGCGGTTGAGCTCCTGTCCCGCAATAGTGGTGAATAGCTTAAGACAGCCGGAGTTCTCCTTTGCTTGAAATGACACTCGAGTTGATATTTTACTCTCGAGGTCGTCTGAGTGTTCTACTGTTTGAGTCTTGCATCATTTTTGATGCTGCGTTCCCATATTGCGGTAGGCCACGGTCACCTGTTGATCGTTCAGTGCTTTTGCAGATCGCCAGAAATGCGATTAGGCAATTAACGAACCACATTTTTTCTTCATCTTTTTTGCAGTTAGGAGCAATGACAAATTGTTTGAAACGGGGAGCGACGGGACCTTAGCAACCTTAGTTAAGATATATGCTAGTTTGTCTTAGTGTTAGTTGTTAAGTCTTAAAGTTGTGCACAACTTATTGTTGCTAAGAATGTGTTTCTCTCCATAGGGCTTTGTCACTTTTATCATTGGTTGTGGAGTCGGCAAGGGGCATTTTCGAAACCTTCCTTGTTTAGTTTAATTTAAGAAACGACTCTTGCTTTTCCACACTGCACATGATAACATAAGTGACATCAAAAATTTTTGAACTTGGCAAACATAAGCTCTTACTTGTAACTGAAAAAAATTAAAGCTTCAAATTTAATGTTGTATCAAGTGTACAGCTTTATTTGGCATTTAACAGTGCTATAAAACGATGCAAACTTTTCCTCTCTTCTCTTGCTCTTCAAAACAACAAAATCAAATTACTAATGCTAATGGACGAACGGCAAACCGATATCGCTAGAGTTTTGGGGTAAGTTTAGCAAAACAAAAAAGGGGCAGCCAAAGGTATGGAGGTGTCGTTAGACCAACTTTATGCTATGGTAGGGTGATGTGCAGTAGCATAGGAACCGTCTTTGGCCATCACGAGGCGTTACAAGCTTGGTAAAGTAGGAATCTCCCCGTCTAGTGACAGGATTGGTCTTTTGATGTCCGCTAAGATTGGGCTAGTGGGTATACAAAAGCTCTGTATGCCAAAGGGTGCCCACTTATGACAAGCTTGCAACGCCATCCTAGTACAAAAACTTAATTTTTAAGGCCGACTCTGGTGTATGTCATGTCAAAATTTCGAAACTTTGGCAAACACAAATCTCTTTTATATTTTCAAACAATCAAAATCAAAAACACTAATGGACCGAACGGCAACCGAAAGTTCTCATTCATATTGACTTTTGATAGATTGGCGCGGGTAAACTGTCAATGCTGGCTTCGGCCCGACTCCGCACTTTGTAGGCAATGAAGCCGGTGCGGGGAATTAGTTTGCCCGTCATTGCAATGATTGTCTGCAAGATATAACATGCCAGTGCCACGTTCATTGGAAGGGCTACGCTTCTGTATTGAGACGCCCACATACACCTTTGAATAGCCATGTCGTTCAAGCGCTGCGGCAAGTATCGGGGACTGGCATGACAATGTCTTGTGGAGATACTGATCTTGTCAGTTTGAAAGAGAATTTGGCTTTTACTTCTTCCTATATTTTATTCTTTAACATACTATTTGGCATTAAAACGATCAGCGTGGGTCAAGCGTTAATGATGGCTAAAGCCCGACTCTGTGCTCCAAAGGGAATGACGCTAGTACAGGGAAATTACTTGGCTCACCATTGCTATGTTTTCTGTAAGATATAACAAAGCCGTGCCACGTTCATTGGAGGGGACACTTCTCTATTCAGACGTCCGAATACACTGAATGCCTTGTCGTCCCAGTGCCGCGGGAAGTATTGGGGACTGGCATTTACAATGTCTTGTCGAGAACTGATCGTTCAAAATTTCAAAATACTTCTTCTCTCTGTTTCTTCTATCATTTGGCACTCTATCCCAAATTTCTTTTAATGCTACCTTGTTTCGAGGCCCTGTGATCTAGAGATTCTACGCATACCACTTTGGATTCTCAGATGACAGTTTGGTCTCGAGACAAGCCAGTGACAAGTCTGGATAAATGCAGAGTCGAAAGAAATTTGGTACTGTACATTTTTCTAAATGTGATATTGCAATGCTGAACGAATACGTCGGTTTATACCTCAGGCCGATGTCTGATTAGCTTACTGTTGAAAAACGAAATGTCAGTTCATATTTGAGAATCGGACACGATATTTTCACATGCCGAAGACCCTTGATGCCTAGTTTAGACAAACTTAAAAACAAAGTAATCACTGCTTTTTTAGGTGATTAGCAAACAGGCTTTTTTTTTCTTACCCCGACGAAATTGATATAACACATACAAGGCTCATTATTCATGCCAACGTTTTCTCTAGTATGAGTTGACATTGCCTATTATATTTTTCAAGGCGTGAACGTATCTATAATGAAAAAAGTTTAATCTAAGGATTCGTGACGCGTCTTTGTACACCTGTACAAAACATGTGACATTACCGGTCTGGATTAGGACATTGTTTCAAAATCTGTCTAACCTAAGTGGGATTGCTATGTTTACATTACTATATGACAAAGTAAGACACGGCACGTTTACATGTTCTAAATAGTATAGATAGCAGAAATCCAGTATTGTTGCTCATTTACAGTTTGGATACTGAAGAGACAACATGACTCTAGAAACCCTAAATCAAGCATTTATGGAAGTAGAAGCTAAAGCAGTATATCCGATATCTGTTAGGATATCTGAAAGAGGAGATGAACTGGAGCAAGTCTCCAATAATCAACGTATGAAGCAGTATATTGAACAGAAAGTCCAAGAAGAGTTGCCGAAACCAAATTGGTGGATTCCAGGCATAGGAAAATCAGTAGATGGTGAAACTGAAGCAGACCATGAATATGTTCAAGAATACAAGAAGCAAGAGCACAGAAATAAATATACTAAGAAGACTGTGCGTATAGTAGATCCAAGAGAAGGAATGTCGTATACTTCCAATAGAAGAAAGTTCTATATATTCAAAGCAATGGTGGATCCAGCAGATCAAGACTTGAAGTTAATGACAGAAGATTGTCTACAAAGCTTAGTAGACTCACAAGAAATATTATATATCTGTTACCCCCTGTAATAGATGATATGATACACGGATAGGTACAGTTTGTCTGTCGATATAGAGAGACTACACTCCACAAAAAGATATGAATTTTTAGAGTTTGGCAAAGAGATTCATATCATACCAAGTACAAAAATTATTGGCAAAAAGCTGCCCAGACATCAAACAGACTTTATAGAGAAAGGAAGACCATGGGCTCCTGCAAATCAGTATAGTACATTGTCAAAAGAAGCAATATCTGTTGCTGATAAACCTAAGAAGAGGATAATCGAAATCTATGAAGATGACGATGAAGAGACTATCAACAAGAAGTTGAGAGATCTAAATGATAATCTGAACCATAGGAAGATTATTATCAAGCAGAATCTAGATGGTAAGATGGACGTAGAAAGACCAGAATAACTTACAAAGTATTATTTTCTTATCCCAGAGAAGAAATGTGAAACGTCACCTCATGAAATCAAGGATACTCCTAAACCTAAAAAGAGACCAACTCTTAAGAAGAAGAGACTAAAATTAGATGAACCAATTCCAGATCCAGATGAAGTATCAACTAATCCCCCCATCATTTATCAAGGATTGGGGGAAGACATTCAAAGTATCAGAAGAAGACATGGCTACCAGGGAAATATGAGAAGCCATCCAAATTTTTTTGAAATGAATTGTAAAATATATTGAAATAATAAAAGTATCAATCGGTTTTAAATCTCACTTTTACACTCGATCTTATTTTGCCATTGCAAAGCAGCACTTGCCCCTTTGTTTTTATCTGATCAACACAATTTTCGAAAAATGTGTGACCGCAAGGCACCAGGTTTATGATCTTTCTGTGCGGACAAGCAATAATGCACAGCATCATTTCGTCCCTTGCCTCTTGTTTTGGCTTCGGACAGTTTTTTCTTCTGATGAGCCAACAGTAGCTTTTTCCCTTTTCCCAAGCCGTTTTCGCTCAATGTACTGCTGGTAACTTTTGATGGAAGGCCTCGTGTAAGGTTTCCGCTTGTGTAATCCCGGGAATGCCTCTTATCGGACTTTTCGATTTCGTAGTCATGGTCGGATTGATGATATCTGGCAACTCCTTCACTTTCGTCCGTCGCTAATCATGATGGTTTCCTGTTAGTGGTGAGTTGTTTTTCTTCGCTTTGTCCATTTGTCTGAAACAGAAAAAATAAATGAACGTCGTTGAACCGTTTACAAAAATTTTTAAACATTGTCAATTCAACAAGTTTGAGTCGGTATTTGCTTAAAACGAAAACGTCTAAGTATCGGTTCAATTTTTCAAATTCGAACTCTCAAATCTCAAAGGGATCAACTCACCAAATTTTCTTCCCTCAACAAGTATTGGTTCTCTAACAGAAATCTCGCAGCAGCTATTACGTCCGACATTTTCTGTTTCGTTCGTTCGCCTCCCCAATTTCGTCCTCCCACAAATTTCAGTTTGGGAGGTGGTTGACATGCTACTCTGAATAAGGAAGGGTCTCGTCGCGATCCAAGTTAATACAAGTTACACCGTTTATCGATGTTTTCGATCAATTTTTCTGGGCTCTTCTTAGGGCCTCTTCGTTGTAAAACCAAAAAATGTTTCCATTTCTTTTGACGGCTCCCTTTCGTCTTTAAATTGACACAGAAAAATTGCGGCCCCTTCTGTTCATCTTTTTGAACAAAAATGAATTAAAAAAACCTTCCGCGCACCCCTAAAATCAAGCTGGAAAGTTTTTTAACCAATGAGAATTTTCGCATTTAAACCCACCCTACTTTTTTTTGACAATCAAAAGCGAGGATTAAAAAATTTTTTATTTTTTGGGGGGTACGAGGAAATCGACCCTTGAGCTTCATTCTATCAATGAAAATCATACTATCAACTATTAAAAAATTTCCGAAGTAATTTTAAAATTTTTTCAGCATTGAACCTGAGACAGAGGTTCAAACTCCGGGACAGCTGTTATCCATCCCCCAAGACATTAAGACAAGACAGAAAAAGACACTGTTGCCTCATGAATGCCCGGGATAAACCTTGAGGAAAAAATTATGGCTTCCTCCAAGAATATAATGGGACTTTTACATATGTTTTTTTTCGGGCGACTTGGGCAGACCCCGGCAATGAACTTCGAATCTTTGTAAAACCATGAACCCGATTTGCAATGGTTTTAGGGACTACATCTGTTCAATTTTTTGGAAAGAAGGGGAATTCCTTAACTTTGGGTAAAAAGCGGGGGTTTGTACTGCAGTGGCAATGGGTTTCATGTTCTCATTTTTGATCATGGAATAACAGACGGTTCATCAGGACGTTGATTGTAAAAAAAAAACTACAGACCTTCCCCACGTTCTTTTTTTCATCAAACCCACGAAAAAATCGACCAGTTTTAGAGAAAAAATTTTGCGCAATTGGGTGCCTAACTGCAAATAAAAGTTTAAACAACGTGGAAATTTGTTTTTTTTTTTGTATTTTAAAACCCCAAAAAAAACGACTTCACACAATTTGCTCAATGCTCAATGCTGACAGTCGATGCCTTTAGTTTTTTTTTAAAAAACAAACCCCAACCTACCTACCTAACTTTTGCAGTCCCCCTGGGGGGCAAGCCCCCACAAACCGTTTTGGTTTTGGAAAATTCGGCCCCGCAAATTTTTGTTTTTATTGCTTTAGAAAAAGATTTTGGCCCTTTTTTCCTAAAAACATAAACATTTCTGTTTTTTTTTGTCCGGCCCCTTGATTCTTTTTCCCTAAGTTTTAGGAAAAGCGATTTTCTGATTGTACGAAAAAACGGGGAAAACACCCTCTACGGTAACATGCGATATACACCGAATGAGATATACTATGGGTTTTAAAAAAGTGGGGGCTTTACACGTGCCAAACGTCTGACTTCGGTATTTTTTGAACAACCCCCTTTTTAACTTTTGGCTTAAAAAAGCGTTTTCACATAAAATTGTTTTTTAAAACCCAACTCTTCACATCAGAAAAATGTGAAAAAAGTAGGGATAAAGCATGTTTTTTTTTTGTGTTATAAAAACTGCAAAAACCCCCAGGGATTGGTTGGTGCCCGGCCCGTTTTGGGGAGGGGGACCAACGATCCCCAAAAAGGTTTTATGTGGATGTTTTTTAACACGAAATGAAAAATCGCTAACGCTATTCCCAGCAAAAACCCGTAAAAAAAATAAATGAAAAAACAAAATCACTAAAAATCCCCTTAATTTCCACGAAATGCGCGGGGGAATTCCGAGTTTTTTTTTACGTTATCCCCTTTTTTTTTTTGAATTACCCCTTTTTGGGGGGGCCCAAGACCCGTTTTTTCGCTTTGCCACAGAACCGCTAGATAAAAGGTGGTTAAACCCAAAGCGAGGGGCGAGAACTCTCTGTTAACCACGTTTTCCTCCTGTTAAAAAACACTCCGAAAAGGGGGGCCCCGTTTTTATGCTAGAAAAGGGGTTTTTTTTTATTTCCAAAAATGTACCTTTGAATGAATAAAAACCTCTTTTTCCCGACAAAGCGAGGGGGCCTGAAAAAGGACCCCGGGTTGAGGGCATTGCCTTATTTCTTTATTTTTTACCATTAGGGTATACGTAAACCTAATGGGGTTTTTAGGGGTCCTTTTTTTTTTGAGATTTTTGGACTAAGCTTACTACATAGCTTTTTTTGGGGTAAGTTAAGGCATGGTTCTAGTCACTGGGGGGTTTTGTCAATGCTGCTTTCTAAAAAAGAATTTTTTGTTTAATAACTTTAGTAAAAAAAGATATTGCGATCAAATTTGGAATTTAGGGAAGCTTGCATAGGCCAGGTTTTTTTATTTTTTTATTGTTTGGATCAAGGCAAAGGGTTATTTTTTTATTAAAAAAAGGTTTTTTCCCCAAACTTCATTTGGAATGATTTCGCAGCAAACCCATAAATACTGTAGGCACTTCATAGAACCAATGTTTTTTTTTTCATTTTTTGGGCAGTTTTTTAAGGTAGGCATTAAAAACTAAATTAGGAAAAAGGTTAAAAGACGCAGTTCAAGGGGGAAATTGGAGCCCCTTTTAAAAAGAGAATTCGCTACTTTTGTGCTTTTTTTTTAGGCAGATAAGCTTCTTAGAGGTGAAAAAACCCTTTACTCGTTCGGGAGAACTAATTCACTGAAATTTGCTTGTATCTTGCATATTGCAAAACAATTTAATGTTTTTTTATTTTATAAATGAACTCCTTTTTCAACGTTAGTTTTTTTTGCAGTCTCAGTTTTTAAATTTAAATTCTGATTTTTTAAGAACTAAACATGCCCCGCCTGTGTAAAAAAGGGTTTTTCCTACCCCAGGGGCTGTGGAAAAGAAAAACCCCAGCGTTTTTTTCAGGATTTTTTTTTCCAAGAAGTCCCCAGGGTTGGGAAAAAAAGCTGTCTTACCAGGCAGGGCATGTTAGCCCATTAAAAGTTCAAAATAAATCGGGTGACAAAAAAAATTTTTGGTATTTCTTTTGGATTTTGTTTATATTTAACTATCACGTCTAATAGTGGCCCGACAATTGACGTAACCTAGGGCACGCTATTTTAAGGGATAGACGAAAAAATCATCCCCCGGGGCTGCCCGCACAAATTTTTTCTACTTCCCCCCCGGGTAGACAAAAAAAAATTTCATTAATGCAACCTGTTTCTTCCATTCTGCGTTACGTTTTAAGGGAACCTCAGTGTCTTTCCCCAAAAACTTGACGATACATTATGACCTTATCGAATTTAAGGCTTTGAATTTTTAAAAATTTTTTTGTAAAAGATGTTTGTTTTTTTTGCAAAAATTTATTAATGGGTTTTTTTGTTTGGCCCCTTTTTTGCAAATAAACCTTTTTTTTTTTCATGGATCCCTTTGAAATTTAAAAAAGGGGCGCGACAGAAATTATTTGTATTTAGTCGTGCGCTAGTTTTTTTTTCCTTTGTATTTTTTTAAAGCATTTGGGAATGAAAAACGGGGGAACTTCGTTTTTGGATTTTTTCCAGTTTTTCAGAAATGTTCCACGCGTTTTAAGTTAATATTAACGACTGTTTTTGACGCCCAGGGGATAAAAAATTTGTAAAAAAAAGCAACGTATTGGCTTGGGTTTATTCGAGTAAACGTCACCAGAGTCCCTTTTATTTTAGTTTTTTTTTTTGTCGGCTGCCTTTGTGGAATTTACAAAAATAAAAAAATTTGATATTTTCTGTAAAAAAAAAAGAAAGAAAAATAAAAAATAAAGAATGTAAAAACCCCATTCGTATCCTTAAACCCAAAAAAATTGAATGTGTTAGAAAAAAAAAAAATTGAATACATTAGAAATTTGACCCACTGGATACTGGAATGGAAAAATATTAAAATTTTTTTGAAGTTTTTCAAAAATTTCAATTAGTTATACTAATTACATTCCCTTTATTTAATACTAGATCCTGCAAGAAAGAGAAAGATTTTTAGTAGTTACCATAGATTTCAATTTTCTTTTCCTATTTTTTAACTAGGGGTTTCAATGGTCCAAAACTCCAAAAACCGCATTTTGCTTTTAAAAAAAACGCATCTTGCGGTTTTTTTAAAAACCCCAAAAATTGGGGGCCCCAAAACTAAAAATGCCCGGGGTGGAACATTTTTAAACCCTTTGTGCGTGAAAATCAAACCGCATCATGCGGTTTTTTTTTCCCCGCCCTTTAAACCCGGGTGCAGTATAGTACGGTAGATATTGTTTTTCTTCGCCAGTGAGAAAGCCGTTTTTTCTTTTAGGGGGATTTGCTTAAAAAAAGGAAAAAAAAAAAAAAAGCCCAGCTAATATCAAATAATGACAAATTAAAGAATGGACATCGGAAACTTCCGATTTTTATTTTTTCAAAAAATCAGCATTGTTAAAGGTTCAAAAAAATACAAAAATGGTAAAAAATAAAATTTTAAAAAAAGGCATTATAAATATATTAGGATATGTAAAAAACCCAGTACGGGGAATTTGTATATTTTTGTTAAGCCTTCTGTAAACTTCTACCATTTTAAAACCAAAAGAGGTTTTCAGATAATTTTTTTAGTTCTATTATTTTGACAGGTTGCTTTCTGAAATTTTCATCGCATCTCTTGAAATGTAAAAAGGCCTATTTGTTAAAGCATAGGTTTCTTTTCCAATGACTGGTTGCTGAAAAATTTTTGGGGGAAATTTTCGGTAAATGTAGTTTGAAAGGGGAATTAGGCTACCAGTAATGAGGTTAACCCCGGGGAAAGGGGCAAATGTTTTTAGATAATGAATGAAATCAATGTCTGCGTAGTTCCTCCCTGTCCTGTTGTGTAAGGAGTTTTTGTTTGTTGGGGCATCTCCCGGTACGAAACCCGGGAATTTGGATGGGTGGAATAACTACTGAAACCCGAAATACAGGTTAGATCTAGAAATTACAAAAAAAATATTAGAAGTTTTTTATTTTGTATTTCCGAAGTTGGCCCGATTTTGAAAATGTTTAGATAAAAAAAAAATTGTGTTTGTTTTTTTTAAATTCCTTTTTAAGGAATGTATGAGGGTGAGAGATAACAGACGGTAAAAGGGGCGGGTTTCCCCTTCGAATCACAGGTAGAAAAAGAAAAGACCACGTGAGAGCTCCCCCCTAGCTATGAATATAAAAGGTGTAAGAACAGAAAATAATGGAGGTTAAAGCGTCCTAAGAGTCGTCAAAAGATACAGGATACAATCAAGCTAACTAACACGAGGGGGGAGCTCGAGTGTGGTTTTAAAATAAGAAATGTGCCGGGGGAAGTTGCACCAATTTTCTACGAAAAACAAAAAAAGAAAATTTAAACGTTCTTTTAACGTTCAGGAGATATTACTATGATAAAAATGAGGTTTTTTCGCGTTGGCCAAAAAATTTGAACTGTTTAATGGTGAAATTCATTTTGAGGAAAAGTTTAAACACCATTTTTTTTTTCAATGAAATCATTTTACAGGAAAACGTAAGAAAAAAAGACCCAGATGAAAATGAAATATACAAAATGCAAAATTTTTTTAAACTTTTTGAAAGATTTGATTTTAATGCCGATGTTTTAAGTTTTTTTTTTTGGTTTCAAAAAACCCAATTTTATGATGGAACCTTTTTATACAAAGAATGCTACTTAAACCCCCGGGTTAAAAAAATTAAAATCGTCCCTTTTTTTTTTGCTTCGTGTTTAAAAAAAGCAAAAAACGTGAACCAAAGTGTGTAAAAAAATATCGTTTCCCCTTTGCTTACAAATCAATACATTTGTACTTTATTTGATATGACATACGACCCGTGTATGCTTGGAAAATTTCTTGTATGCATAAACAGGCTTTGGGAAGATGTCTTTTGGCTGGAAAAAACGACAAGTGTTACTTAGAAACACTTAAGGATAAATTTTTTTTGGTCCCCAACAAACATTGTTTTTGTTCTTACTGCATGTGCATGTTTTAAACGAAGCACCACGTGTAGATGCGATTACGCAGCAAAATTTTTTCTAAGTGTTTTAAAACATAACTTCATATGTCAGACTTGTAAATATGAGTTTAGAAACGCCCAAAGGCACGGAGCGGAAAATCAAAATTATTACAACATGTTTACAAAATGTGTTTTGTTTAAATTAAAACTATTTGTTAAAAAAATAACAAATGTGTTGACAGAAGTTGTTATTTGTATTCATTCCTTGTAAAAATTTTTTTAAACCCAGCAGCCGTTTCACAATTATTTTTGGGGAATAAATTTGTTTTTAAACGAGTTTGGTAGAGGGACACACAAAACACAGGGGAAGTAAGGCCTGGATACGTAGGGTCCCTTTAGCCTTTAGACTTAAAAATATTACAATTTTTTAAGTTTTCCGAAAAAAAAAAGCCAAAAAGCATTTTGAAAAAAAAAATTTCCGCGGCATATAATCTTTACGTGTGTTATAAAAAGTAAAACGCGGGGTTTTTTTTTACATTATTTCTAAATAAAATTTTTTGGTTTTTGTTTTCCCTGATTTTGAAATAAAAGTCTTGAATCGTTTTTTAATTTAGGTTTTTCTTTATTCTTTACAAGTTGTTTCAGTTATCTAAATACCTCACCCCTTGGCAAAAGTAGCACAAAAATAATGATATGCTCAACTATGATGTTCAAAATGGACGCAAATGGGGGAAAAAAATTGTTTTGTTTTAAAGGGACATTAAAAACAAATATTTTTCTAGAACTGGTATTGGACGAAAAAGTAAGTTTTTAGAAAAAAGCAAACATAATTGACAAAACTGGTGAAAAAAAATTCAAGGAAAGGTTGCATAAGTCCGGAGAGGAAAAAACACGAATTCCAAACTAAATAGCCCCCCTCTATGAAAATTTAATTTGTGAGATTTTGAAAAGTTTTTCTTTGAGTGTAACATTAGTGTTTTTAAAATAAATAGTTTTGCTTCTCTTCATACATAAAAATTTCTTTCTGGATTTATAAAAAAAAAATTATACTGGGACTTTTTTCACAATTGACATACGGGCCTTATTTTTCTGTATTTAAATGAGGGATTGCTTTTTTTGTAAATTTTTGAGTTATTGAGGTAAATGTCAGATTTACGCTTGAAATACTATATATTTTTCTGTATTTCATAACTTAAAATTCCATGTAAATTTCATTAAAATTCTGTTCAGTTATAAAGAATAGTTGATATTTTTTAACTTCAGTATTTATGTTTGTTATCCCCAAAACCATATAATGGGCCTCATATTGTCCAATTTAATTTCGCGCCAAGTAGTTAGATTTTCCCGGCTATATCGTGAATCCCGTGTGAAAATGACAATAGTCATAGCTCACGGCTTAGCCGTGAATCATGAAACTTTATTATTTGGCGGGACATTATCCTTTAAATAGACTGGGCTAGATATGCCCTTGCGCACACCACCTTACGACTTTATAGACGAATCTATGTCTGGAAGTATTTTCTTGCTAGAAATTTATGCTCGATCGAGATAAGAAATTTATGTTAGGATTTTGCTATTATGATTTTTGCATTACGATTTTTATTTGGTTAAATTTTGTTCATTCTACAGGATTTCTGTAACATTTAACTTTTTGGCACATGATTTGGCTAGTTTCGGTATGTAGGATAATAATTTATTAAATTTTCAGGACTTTTGTAAATTATTTAGGAAGGGAGTGTAATTGTTTCGTTTATAAAGATGTAACATTTATACTGAATTGGTTTCGGCATATTGTAAAGCATGTTTCCAAAAACTTATGTCAAACATTTTGTTAATTATGGAAACGCATTACTGCATTGTATTGTTATGTATAAATCTTTATGGCATGTCTAGTGCCATGTTGTAATATATTATTGTAATTTGTAATGTGTGCAGTCTATAGCACATTAATTAATGGTTTTTTTTTTTTTCTGTTGTAGTGTATGGCATTAGATATTATATGGATGCCAAATCTCAATATATCGTTTGGATTTGCTTTGAATTTGATAATTTGTAGTTGTAATTTATAGCTTGCAGTTTATCTTGTCCGTATCTAAATGTTTCATAATTTTTACTTTTATTATCTTTTCATACTTTAACTTTAGTCTTTTAAGTAAGTAATTTTTTGTAATAATGGAGTAAGAAGTGAGCGTCGTATTTAATAATGTGACGTCTGGAACTTAGTAGCATTGCACATATATTTTGTATAAGTAGCACGTATTTATGGGGCCTAGGTGTATGGAGTACCCAAAGGAGCAGCTTTATGCCTGACTTATTTGTTTTGCTATGTGCTTTACCTTATGTTATAGATTTTAGCATTCTTCCGTCCAGACGATTTTTACTGGTGATGTCATAAACCGGAAGTTCAAATGCCTCGAGGTTCACTGTCTTCAACTCGCCTGGATGTGATATTCCCAGCGCGGAGCTTTCGTCCCTTGGTTTGTGCCGTAACAGCAAAGACGATGATTTTTGTTATCCTTTTTTTTGAAGGGTCAGCTCAGGGATGCAATCACCTACCACCTTAGGGAAGCCAATACGGTATCAACGTATTCACGGTTTAAAGGGACTGTATTTTGAATTTAGAAGTTGTTTTGTTTGGCCTACTTAAAGTTCACAATTACATTAAAGACTGTGTCCCGTCAGATTAGAATGGAAAGAAGTTTTAAGAACTTTTGTATATTGAGTTACTGAACTTTCTTTCTTTTTTCTTCTTATAATCTGTTTTTTTTTCTTTTAATCATATTTCAATGTAAATAATCATCTTTTGTAAATAAATTGTAAATAGTTGTAAAAGGGTTGTTGATTTGTTCTGATGGTTACTGTCGCGGTACGGCCTTTCCTGTCACAATGGTGTCAGAAGTTGGGTTTGGTCGACCAGACACAGTAGCTATTCGAACATTATTAAACACCATTCAACGGCAGCAATATTTGTAAAGATTTCCTCTTTTTTTGTTTTTTTTTTTCCTATTGTTTACACATATATAAATAGTTTTTATTCATTTTCAGAGTGACGTCTTACCTCAGACAAGACAAGACAGTTCCAGTAGCTTCAGACTAACAGGCTTTAGTGTCACAGACTAATAGACAGTTGTATACGGACACTTGGGATTCTGGGGTTGAGTTCGTTCCTTTTTTTTTCTTTTGGGTTTTTTTGGTCACTCTATGGATTAGCCACCATAATCTGTGCTGAGAGTGATCCGCCCTTGACAAGGTGATGTATCCTATCACTCTTAAATTGTGCGTCGCCTACTGCTCCCAGTTGTCTATTTTGTATTAGTGTTTTACTGTATACATACAGATACTGTATTTTTCTTTGTGTGTGTTGCAAGATTTGTTTTACTAGCATATACTTTTACCTACTTTTAAGTTTTAATGTTCTACACTGTTGTGTCTATACCTATACTTTATCTTAGGATAATAAAGCACGTTGATTTTTTTTGTTTATTTTGTTAAACTAAAGTGTTAACACCAGTTGACTTGATATTTGATAAGGTATAGGGTATTGTTGCTGCTACTGTCACTGTACTTTGTTGATTGTTGCCTAGGCACTTGATTGACACAATAGTCATGGTTGCGCCACTTAGTGTATTATTTTAGTGAAGGGGGACGCTTTGTGTAGTAGTACGTAGAGTATAGTATTTTGTTTTGGCTCCAGTGGTAACTGTAGTGCTTTAGTGTAAACTAGTGTAGTCTAAGTATTCCATCACATTGTTTATTTTAGTGTCTCAGGTTGTTATGTAGCTGTTGTACTGTACTAGTGTTATATAGTGTTAACGTAGTGAATCATGACTAGTGTAAGTAGAGTTATCGGAATGTAGGCAAGGAGTTAGGTTATGAAGGAGAGTGGGATTACGTTAACTTTGTTAAGGGAAGAGCAGGCTAGGGAACGTGAGAGGAAAAGACATAGTAGATTAGATGAAGGAAAAAAAGGAAAAATTGTTAGAAGCAGAGAGAGAAAGGATAGGGAAAGATTAAGTTATGAAGCTAGGTTACAGAATGAAAAGATTGAATATGAAGACAAAGTAGTTTAGAGGCAGAGAAGAGGAAATGATTAGAAGCCAGAGGAGAGTAAGGTTAGAGTTTGAGGTAGGTTGCAGAAGGAAAAGATAGAATATTGTAACGTAAGTTAGAACAGTTAAGTTAGAATGGATAAGGAGAGTTAATGTTAGCTAGGAAGTTAGAAACAGAGAAGGAGGAAGCAGAAAGTAGGAAATTAGAATTCAGAGCATAAGTTTAAGACAGACTTAGAAAAGGATGAGTAAGAAAAAGGGGAGGTTAAGATGTCTCCCTTTGATGAGAAAATTGATTTCCTGGATGCGTCTTGATTGTGTACGAAACGTACGCTTTGCGGGATTTGGGATAAAGAGATTATGGTCATTAACTTACCGTTCCTTCTAAAAGGGTTAGGCAAGAGAGGTTTTTGATAGGTTCCGTTGGAAGATAGAAGGATTATGATAAATGAAAGCGCCGCCTTTGCTACGTCAGTTCGAACTCACTGACGAGGCTATATGAAAAAGTTTAGAACTGAGAGGCCTCGGGATAATAGACCTTTGTGATGTTCTAGCCAGAATAAGTAGAATTTTAGTTGGTTGGCTTAGATTGAGTAAGTAGAAGGAAAACGTCGAAGGATTGTTAGATTTTTTTCTTAGGGACCAATTTTAGATGTTATGTAATAGAGTAACTATACCAGAATTTGAGTTGTATGAGGTTATTAAGCTAGGGATGTAGCAGATGATGCAGATTTGTTTGCAAAGACTCGTGGAGGTCCAAGTATGTCGTGAATCGAACCAATAAGGACCGGAGCTATAAACCATATGAAAATTACCTCAGAGGACGTATCCTATTAGTCGTAATGTAGGCACTAGTTAATAGAGGTAGTAGCAATGTTTGCTAATAGAGGTAGAGGTTATCACCCTTTGGTGTACGGAAGTGTTTTAAGTAGTGGTCGGAAATTGGGCTTAATTGTTTTACTGTTGGAGTGGAAAAAGTACGGCGGTAACAGTTTGCTAATGCAGCAGCAGAGTTAGAGGTAGAGCAGGAAAGTAGTAAAGGGGAGGAGAATAGAAATATAGGAAGTAGAAATAGAGGTAGAGGGCCGTGGACCGAATAGGAGTAGTGGTAGAGGAAAGATATAGGTTAGAGATAGGGAGTTAAGTCAAGTAGGGTCTGAGAGTGGAATTGCATTATAGAACTAAAGTGATGTTGAGGAGTTAGGTATGCCTTAGTGTAAGTACATGTCCTCCAAACCCTCGTGGTTCTTGTATTGTAGGGATTGTTATCGCTATGCGACGAGCAAGAGATTCCAAGATGGCCATTTAACTGAGAAGAGAAGATGTAGGAAGATATGGACCCAGAGAGTAGAGAAGAATCATCCATTGAGATCTCAGGAAGATAACAGGTGTTACATGTGTGATAGTGATGATACGAACTTAGTAGAAGCAAATCAGTTTTTAGAGATAACGCTAGATGTAAGTACATAGATGGGAGTCGAAACTAGGCTAGAGTAGCTCGAATAGATATTGATTGTCCGTATTTCAAGAGTAAGTAGAGGCGTTGGTTGTAGATTAATCCTAACAATGATGTTATAATTGGTAATGTAGAGGGAGCTGTAGAACCTCAGTTTGTAGTTTAGCGTCAGCAGTAGTAACTAGGGCGCAAGATCCTAGTAAGATGCAAGTAAAGCTTAAAGTTCCGTCTCAGATTTTAGATGTATTAGAGAGGAATTCTTAAAAGCAACAGAGAAAGGATAGCACGTTAGATTTGTGTAGGAAAGAAGGCTGAGGAAGGTTACGATTTAGCAGTGTAGAGGTAAAGTTCAGTTAGATTTGAGTAGATTAGAATGTTATATTGAGAGTATACCGCCCAGTATTTAGACAAAAGAAGACAGTGATTGTACCTAAAATGTCTTAGAGAAAAACTGTGATGAAAGTTGCACATGATTCGTTACTGTCAGGCCATTTAGTATAAGAAAAATAGTGTTGGTATTAGGCGAATTTTATGGCCAGGAGTAATGGCAGCAGGTAGGAGGTTACTGTCGTTCACTTGTAGCTATTGTTCAACGTACTATAGCTATGGGTTGAGTAAGTAAGTTCCGTTAGGAAAAATGCCTTTGATTGATACTCCGTATAAGAGATTGCTTCGATATCGTTGGTTCCGATCGAAAACTATGACCTGATAGGATAAAAAGTAACTTTTTGGACTATGGTAGGATTATGATACTAGATATCCAGATGCTATAGCCCTACCTAGTATTGGAACTGAGGAGAGTAGCAGAGGCATTAGTAGATTATGTACAGTAGATTAGGTGTGCCAGAGAAATGCTTACCGATTGTGGATCGCAGTTTACGTCGGGGGGGGGGGGGGGTGGGGGGACCTTATGGACAAGAAGTAGTAGGTTATTGTCATTAGGGCAGTTAACTACACACCGTTATCACCCTATGTGTAACGGTTTAGTAGAGTAGTTTAACGGTAGTTGAAGCAAATGTTGAAAGCCGTATGTGTAGTGGAGAGCCTAGAGATTGGATAGGTATTTGAATGCTATGTGTTTGACTTACGTGATGTTCCGCAAGAAAGTTTGGGATTTTCTCCCTTTGAGTTACTTTACGGCAGAACTATCGTGGACCACGATAACTGTGCTAGAGAGTTTTGGGCTGTTTAAGACGGAGAATGATGAGGTTAAACCATTACCAGTATGTTATGGATTTGGAAAGAAAAGTTGGAGGATACGTGTAAGATAGATCGCAAACAGTTAGCAAAAAGTAAGTGCTAGATACCAGAAGTATTACAATGAAGGCTAGAGATAGGAGGTTTAAGGAGGTATTAAGGTACTTGTATTGTTTCATACGAATCATATTAAGTTGTTGTTACATAGGAAGGGTCCTTACGTAGTAGTAGAGGTAGTAAATAAGACTAGATTACAGGATAAAGTAGACGAAAAAGTTTGAAAAAACAGTTTCATGCAAAACATGCTGAAAACAGTACTGTGAAAGGAAGGATGATAGTAAGTCTCCCTACAGATAAGGGTATTATTAGTAGGTTGGAGCAGCTATTGTAGAGGAGGATCAGAGAGATTATGATAGATTAGATCCGAAGAAAGGTAGTGATGAGTCTTTCGTGTAGAGAGAATGGATATTGTTTTGTTGCCTATAAGCAGGGTACAGAAAAAACGACTAAGATGTAGAGGTAAATCCTGGAGTTACCAGTAGAATGTAAGCAGGGAAGTAGTAGATTTGTTAGACAATTTCTCCAAAGGTATTGACAGATATTTATTTTGGTATGCGTACTTCTATTGATACTTTTTAAGTTATCTCAATGTCGGCCGCCCATTGCAGTCCGCTCACAGATTTGACGAAAAAGGTCAGCCAATTTGTAGAGTGGGGTGAAGTCAAGGAAAAGGCTTTCCAGCGTTGCAGATTTTAGATCAGGACTTTATATATTGAGAGTAGATGCTTCAGTTTTAGGTTTAGGCTCAGTATTGCTTCAGGAATAAGTGATTGGAAAGATATTACTGTAGCGGAGGCTAGTAGAAAATTGCTACCTAGGGAGCAAAAGTACTCAGTGTAGAGAAGGAGTGTTTAGCGATAGTATGGCAGTAGCTAAGTTTAACACGGTATTTGTTCGGTAAGGACTTTGTATAAGAGCAGATAAATCAGCCGCTCACTTATTTGAATAAAGCGAAACTTTGCAATTCCGGTGATTGAGATGGGCATTGGCATTTAACAGCCATAATTGGATAAATATTTAGGAGCAATTCCTGGTAGAGAAAATGTAGGCGCAGATTATGTGAGTAGAGTTAGACGGTGGCTTATATTATATGGTGTACAGTTAATGACAGGTGTGTTTTTCTTTTGTGTTTGTAGATTTCCCAGTATGTCATTGTGCTTTCAATTAAGAAAATTATGAATTTTCTTTTTAAGGGGGGGTCGTGTGTCACAAAAATTGTCATACGGGCCTTATTTTATCTGTATTGTAAATGAGGTATTGCATCTTCTTTTGTAAATTTTTGAAGTTATTGAGGTTAATGTCAGATTTCACGCAATGAAATACTCTCATATTTTTCTGTATTTATACTTAAAATTTCCATGTAAATTTCATTAAATTTGTTCAGAATAAGGAAAGTTGATATTTTATAAACTTCAGTAATTATATGTTTTTATTCCCCAAAACACTATAATGGGCTAAATTGTCATTTAAATTCGCGCCAAAGTAGTTAGATCCCGGCCGCTATAATCGTGAATCCGTGAAATGACAATAGTAATAGCTCACGGTTAGCGGGAATCCCATGAAATTTAGTATTTGGGCGGGACTGTATCCTTTAAATAGAATGGGCTAGATATGCCTTGCGCACAACACCTTACGACTTTATAGACGAATCTATGTCTGAATTATTTTCTTTGCTAGAAATTATGCTCGATCGAGGTAAGTAATTTATTTGTTAGTTTTTTGTATGATTTTTGCATTACGATTTTTATTTGGTAAAATTTTTGTTCATTCTACAGAATTCTGTAACATTTACTTTTTGGCTCATGATTTTTGGCTTGTTTCGGTATGTCAGGATTATTTATTTAAATTTTTCAGACTTTTGTAATATTATTTAGAAAGAGGAGTTAAATGTTTCGTTTATATAAGATGTAACATGTATTACTGAAATTTGTATCGTGATAATTGTAAAGCACTGTTTCTTAAACTATGTCAAACATTTTTGTTAATATGGAACGCCATTACTGTCTGTTGTATTGTATGTATAAATCTATATGGCAAGTTAGTGCCATGTTGTCATTTATTATTGTAATTTGTAATGGTGTGCCAGTCTATCGCACATCTATTAATGTCTGTTGTAGTGTATGGCATTAGATATTATATGGAGCCAACTCTCATATAACGTTTGATTTACATTGAATTTTGTTAATTTGTAGTTGTAATATTAAGCTTTGCGTTTATCATGTTCCGATATCTATATTGTTTCATCATATACTTTTCATATCTTTTTCATACTTTAACTTTAGTCTTTTTATGTAAGTAATTTTTTTGTAATAATGGATGTATAAGTGACCGTAGTTGTAATCATGTGGACGTCGGGACTTAGTTAGAACATATATTTTGTATAAAGTAGCAGTATTAATTATGGGAGCCTATACCGGGACGGTATGGTGGGATACCCAATGGAGCAGCTTTATGCCTGACTAATTTGTTTTGCTATGGTGCTTACCATATGTTATTATTTTTAGACTTCTTCCGCCCAGACGATTTTACCTGGTGAATGTCATAACCGGGAAGTACATTGCCCGAGGTTCACTTGGTCTTCACTCGCATGGATGTTCTGATATTCTCACGCGCAGAGCTTTCGTCCCATGGTTTGTGCCGTAAACCGCAAAGACGATGATTTTTGTTATCCTCTGAAGTCAGCTCAGGGATGCAATCACCTACCACCATAGGGAGCCAATACGGAATCAACGTATTCACGGTTTAAAGGGACTGTATTTTGAATTTAGAAGCTGTTTTGTTTGTGCTACTTAAAGTTCACAATTACATTAAAGACCTGTGTCACGTCAGATTAGAATGGAAGTATAAGAACTTTTGTATCTAGAGATACTGAACTTTCTTTTTTTTTCTTTCTTATAATCAGTTTTTTTTTCTTTTCACATCTATTCATTGTAAATAATCATCTTTTGTAAATAAATTTGTAAATATTGTAAAGGGTGTTGATTTGTTCTGATGGTTACTGTCGCCGGTACGGCCTTTCCTGTCACAATTATATAATATAATTTGTGTTTTCTATTATTACATGTCAAACAAGATTTTAATTGACGCTGAAACTGCCTTGCATAAAATGACGTATAAACAAAGAAAGCAAATATCAGACATATTCTAAAAGGCCATGGAAAATAATTTTCACTGAGAAAAGCTAGAGTTACCTATCTTGCTGAACAGTTACTTGTGCCGTATCAAAGTAATATATCTGCACATTTTATGTGTTGACAAGGCTAATGAAAAATGAAATAGTCTTTTTAAACTTATATAACAAACCAGAAACGAATTTTAGTGTTATAAACAAATTTCAAAACATACATTTTTAACAACGTGTGAACATATATATACGAAGGTCGTTCACAAAAAAAACGTAAAAAGATACCGTCACTTCAATACTAACCAATAAAAGACGTCTTAAACTTATATCTTTCTGCAAAAAAAAACATGTATCTGCTACAAAAGTACAAAATCTAAAATTGTTACCTTGCATAATATTTGCTTTGTTATAGGAAGGGGTGCGTATATGCAAAGTTGGACATGAATCAACGAGGTATATTTGGGAATGAGTGATTCTACATTTTAAATTAAAAAAAAATAGGTATATCTATGTGAAGTCATATTTGGAAATGTCACAGTGACACTACATTGGTGTCCAACAATAACAGTGGAACCTTATGTTTACTTTTGAGTTGCTATTTTTTATAATTATTCACACACAAAAAATCCACGTAACTAAATAGAGCATAAATTGATTATTTTCTACATTTTCTGTATCGTGTTGAGAAACGCTCCTTATCTTTAAAACAAGATTATACACATTATATCGTCGTTAATCAGATCAAAAATATTGATTGAAGGAGTTCCATTTAAGTTGGAATTAAAAAGATATCTTGGAATGAAATAGGCACTGATCTCCAGATTTTACCTAAAATGATCTGCCATTAGAATTGAAGTTTGGTCATATTATGAACATTGCAATACGAGTTTTTGTTTCTAAACTATCTTAAAAATGCCAAATCTAAAAAAAATGCCGGCGTCGGGAATCGAACCAGAGCCGCTGCGGAAAAAAACAAAACTTTTCAGCTGTCTTTACCAGTACCGCCACGGAGGATTATGTGTTTTAACGTGTTATTTATAGATATTTATAATTAAGGCAGTTTACCTTGAACGCTTTTTGATTTTCATTGTAAAAATTAGTAAAACTTAATAATTCTCATGTTTTCCATAACATATAGTTTGTCAGTTATTAAGTTTCAAAGCATTCTTAAATAAAACATTAATTTCTTTATACCTATTTTTTTCTTCTTTTTTTTTTTTTTGTGTTGTCGTGCGATCTGGAGGTCAGTGCCTTTAATGCTAAGTTACATAAGAATTGTCTGTATAATGCGTCTCAGAAAGTAAACCGTTCCGGATGACTGAGTCAATCCCCACCTGAACAGCTCAGCGTACATCTGCGAAACACCCCACAGAAAAGGGCACTAGAGCAGTTAATGCCTCGAAAACAAAAAATATTTCTGATCTACTTCCCACAAGCAATCAGTTTATAAAGTTTTATTCTCTAAGTTTAGGCTGCGGATATTGATCGGAGAAGCTTTCTGTCAGTGTGAACTCGAACGTAATATTTGTTATGTCATTATATTACACAGAAAACTTCCCTATCATTGAAAATAATTGTATTGATGCCTTTTTAAGATTTGCTATGGATCACTGTTTTCCTCCAACAATACTGAATCTTCTACCAACTGGCATAAACATTTGGCTCCATTTACCATTGTATGTCGCCCAAAACTTTCACTCTGTACAGACAGCATTTCAATGTTCTCCTGCATGTAGTTTCGAAATATCCGATGGACATAAGCCTGAAATAATATAAGTTGAGAAAGTTATATTTCAGAAAGTTTTTTGCATTATTTGCAGGGTCCACTATAAAATGATTTAATTACCTCTCAGGAACAGCCTGAATCAAACCGAGTCTGCTGTTATGTTGTTTGGTTGCGTTTTATGCTTCCAAAGGATTTCATTGATATATTAAATAGCTTTTACATAGTGTTTCTACCAGAAATGTTTTATTTCAGTACTTTGTAATTTCTTTATAACCTCCCTTATTTGGTGTATACTTTGTAAAGTAGGATTGCCATGATCAATATTAAAAGTTATAAGAAAAACTAAAGAGATGAAATCACTGACAAAATAAAATAACAAATTTGCATACCCGCAGCGATTCCGTTGGCAGCATTTTCTTTTTAAGGGTTTCGTTGATATTACATCTGCGCATAAATAAGTCCTATAAAAAATGACAAACAGTTACGCCTTATTAATGTCTTTCATTTCCATAAATAAAAAAATGTCACAGTTTCTAAATTTTTGCGAAGTAATCGAGTATACAGACTAATGAAACAAGAAATTATAATAGAATTGCGTTATTATTGCTTATTGATATTAAAAAAAGAAACATACAAATATAAATTAATGCAAACTTAATTAAATCATCTCGATGAAGTCACGACGTCGTTAACATCGTTGAAATATGATCACCGTGCGCTGGATAAGTGTCGAGGAGGCGTAACACCTGATTGTATGATCATTAACATATCAAATTTGCAGTAAAGGTAGTAGAACGGTTCGAATCATGATGGTTTAATTCATGTTTTGCTTTATTAAAGTATACACAAGAGGGCCATGATGGCCCTATATCACTTACCTGAGTTTAGCTGCTTGCTTGAACAAATGTCTTTGCTTAAGCTTCACTAACAAAAACTAGGTGAGTAGGTCATGGTAAAGATTATTCAAGATAACTACTGAAATCTGTTTGAATATTAAACTGGTGGTACATACCAAATATCAAAGCCCTAAGCCCTGTGGTTTTGGACAAGAAAATTTTCAAAGCTTTTCTATATATAAGTCTATATAAACAATGTGACCCCCGGGGCGGCGAGGTATTTGACCCTAGGTGGATAATTGGAACAATCTTGGTAGAGGACCACTAGATGATGCTACATACCAAATAACAAAGCCCTATGACCTGAGGTTTTGGACAAGAAGAGTTTTGAGTTTTTTCCCTACATAAGTCTATGTAAACCATGTGATCCCAGGGCGCAGCCATATTTGACCCTAGGGGGATAGTTTGAACAATCTTGGTAGAGAATCACTAGATGACGCTACATCCCTATGACCTGTGGTTTTTAGATTTTTGAAGTTTTTTTTTTTGGTTGCCATGGCAACAAGAGTTCTGTATGGAATTCAATTCTTTGAACATTTTTAAAGAAGACCACCAAAAGAAACTCATCAAAATTGGCCTGGAGGAGATGTTTTTTAAAGGAAAGTGTGGACGGACGGAAGGCGGACGGACGTACGCCGGGCTTTGTGCTCAGGTGAACTAAAATGCTAAAGACAAAGTCTACGTTATTTTGAAAAGCCCTTGTTCCAACGTCACCCGCCTAAGAACATTTGCGCATACGTTTTGTAAGCACTCAGCTTACGATCTGCATCGTTCGTGGGAAATTGTTATGACCTCGATATATATATATACTATGGAATCCCGGTGCGGCATGCTTTTTGCTTATTGATTTTTGCTACTTGCATTTTATGTTTTGCTTTTTGCGTTTGCTTTTTCGAAGGTTGTGTTTAAGATACAACATAGTAATATAATTGTATGTACTATTTCTTTTTTAGATAAAAAGCACAATCAATCTGACTGACGTGCACGATCTTATTAATGTAGCATTTTAGGAGACTGAAGCACAATAAGCAAAACACAAAAACAAAAACCATAACGCAAAATGCAAACAGCAAAGAGCAAAACGCAAGAAACAAAGAGCAAAACGCAAGAGGCAAATAGAAAAACAAACCATATTGCAACGGGATTCCTAAAATATGAAACAACAACAAGAATGGCAAAACTGTCACAAAACAGCCCCGGCACCTGCAAGAGTGACAATGACTATCTGGCTGGCTATCAAACTTAGCAAAGATAATATACCAATAAACATTCTGACTAAGTTTGGTGAACATTGAATTTATTAAGTGGGCATGTCAATTTTCACAGTTTTAAGTAATTCAATAGCCATAACTCAAAAGTGACTGTGAGTAGCCGGCTGGCTATCAAATTGTCTGAGATATTATGTCCATAAATATCTTGAATAAATCTAGAGAAGATTGGATAAGAACTGCTCAAGTTAGAGAGCAGACACTGTCAATTTGCACAATTTTAAGTAATTCAAGGACAATAATTTCAGAAAGACTCGGAGCATCCAGCTGTTTATCAAACTAGGCGGAGAAATTATACACGTATACATTGTGACCAAGTTTGGTGAACATTGGATAAGAAGTGCTCAAGTTAGAGAGCGGACACCGTCAATTATCGCAATTTTGACTAATTCAGTGTCTGTTACTCCAGTCCAGCTGGTTATCGAACTTGGCCCAGACATTATGCCTATACATTGTGACCAAGTTAATGGATATTGGAAAAGAACTGCTCAAGTTAGAGATAGGACATTTTTAGTGGACGCTGCCCGCCGCCGCAGGTGTTCCAATAAAATAAATACGTTCCGTTTCATGTGCGTATAAAAAGAACATAACAAAGGTCATGTCGCACATGATTTTCATGGAATACTATTGAGTTCACTGCCTCAGTTTAAGATCTCATTCATTTCATATTTTAATAAAAACTCGTGTAGATGTCTTTATAGCTTTTAGTTAAGGTGTATGTTATATAGTAAATGACAATAAGAAAAGTTCAAAACGAAAAAAGCAAATAACGAAACGAAAACATCAAAAAGCATGTCGCACCGGGATTCAATAGTTTGACGCCAGAGAATAAAACAGCATCAATATGACGGAAACTGCGAGTTGTACGCAACTCGTACAGCTAATATTTCATGTACATATCTTATCTTCGTTCTTTTTTCATTTATTCTAAAAATAAAACTATGTTTCGGCTGTAATGTAAATGTATTGTTATGTTGTCGCTAGTTCTAGTGTTCCAGATGTAAATAATTTCAATCGCCTGTGCATAAAATAATTTAACAGAAATTTTATTCAATTTTTCATAAACGTATCATTTATTTTCATCGAATGGTGTGAAAAAAAAAATACCATTAGCTACACCACTTGTAAAACGTTTTGTTCTAATACCATTCGATGAAAATAAATTTATTATAAAAACTTGAATATTCTCTATATATTAGGAAATAAATTGCATTTCTTTCTTTTTAGTTTAGTTTTTTAATTTTAAAATTTGCGCTCTGAGCTTGAGTCATGTATGTGACAAACAGTACAACTATGCGTAATATTGTAGTGCGCCGGTAAATCAATCCTACTTTCGTTTTCACAACACATGTGCTCCTCGGTGTTTTACAATACATATGCGATATTTTAGTGTCAAATATTTAATAACTCATCGGCTTATGTATTTTTATATAAAAGATTCACTTACTGATTACAAAATCCATAGTTTAAGCCTTAATTATCCAGTTTTTCCATGTTAAAACACTTCAGTTTATTGTGTCGTCCGCCATATTTATGCTGTTTAGGCGTGACGTCATACACGTGCAGGTAGTTATTAATTACGTCATCAAGTTTCCTAGATCTAGTACATTTTTCTAGTAGGGGGTTCCTGTCTATACTGTTTGACGAAAACTTTTATTATTTATTCGTATATTTTAGCGCACATTCAACTACCACTCCTTATATTGTACTTTTATATTTATATGATGATTGTTCGCAGAAATATTATCTTTTTACTGCAATTAAGCCGTGCACATGTACGTCTTTTCTATTGCTGTTTGAGGTGTCGGAACTGTTTGAAATACTTTTGCGCCCCTTTGTTAGATTTTTTTTAACTATCTCAAACACTGTTGATTTTGTTTGAAGTACCCGTATATAAGGCGGTATTTACTGTTTGACAGCACTCCGCAGCCAGTAAAATCTTGGGCATAGCTTTCTGTAGAAATTTGTTTCAGCACTATAAATCCATTATAAAATACCTTAGTAGATATCTACTTATTTGGTAATAATACGTTATATTTAACATAATAATTTTAAAGCATTAATAGAAACACTTTGTTAGTTCTTAAGGTTTAGCTTTCTGAATCTCGTTTGGTAATTTTTCGGAAACTTTCTGCAGTTTTCTTAATTTTATCGTAGATAAAAATACCAGTGATTTATAGGATTCTTAAGGTAGTTCTGCACGTTTGATAAACCGGAAGTGATGGCGTAACGTCATTTTTCCGGAAAACGTAGAATAAAGCCAGGATTCGGCGTACGGAAATGAAAACCATTTTATGAATTAATGGCAACCCGTGAGTAAATGTATTTCAATGGCATTGTTACTATCTCTCTAAAGTTAATATGTGATATCAAAACATCTGTGACGTTTAAATAATTTAAAATAATGTCTTAAATTGTCTTGAAATGTGTGTTTCACTTTAAGTTTGGTCAAATAGCTCAAAAATAAGCACATGGACCTATACATTTTATTTTACCATATTATAGACCATATATTTATTTACGACTGTGAGAAGTTTCATTAAAATCTACATTGTAGAAAAATTTCTATTGATGAAAATGATATGAAAGATGTAATTTTCCTATAGACTCCCATTATGAAAAAATGCGTGAGGTCCAAATATTTCAAATCAGTCTAGCAAACAATCAAGCACACGACCCTATCATTTTTATTTGTTGAATTTTCTAAGTATATTCTGAAGTTTTGAAAAATCAGGGTTTAATCAAATTCTACATTGTAGAAAATTTTTCGATCCAAACGTGCAGAACTACCTTAATTCTTGTATTTAGTAAGCCACCGACACCTCACTTGAGATTTGAATAATGCTATTGTTGCTTTGAATAGTTGTTTGTTGCCGACATTGTTAAATTTCGGTATTTTACTAGATCTAGTCAAGTATCTTACCATTAATAAATTTCATAAACCGTTAGAGCTCTTACTTATTTTCTTGAGTTTAGCCCTTATATTAATTTCACCCATAGCTGCGGAGTCATTTGTGGTGTTCTGTGTCCGCCCGTAAGTCCATTTTTCATTTGACACTCTGTCAGAGTTTTAGCCAGTTTTAGCGTTGTCCGTCTGTCTGACTGTCTGATGTTCTGACAGTAAATGTGCCTGACTGTGTGATTTAGTAGAACCACACATCCGTCACTGCGAGCGTTACCAGCTCGCAACATTTTTGGTGGCAGCGGTGGGATCCGTTTTTCAAGTCGGATCCAGTGATACGAACTCTACACTCCATATACTTGTCTAAAAACGCTACCATGAACAATATAGAAGCTGTTGACAGTGAGCACACGATATTTTTCAATCAGCAGAAAGATACAGAGTTGCAGACAGAGACTCAGTGCAGACAGTCAGGTGAAGACGATACCATGTCCGTTGATTCTTATAGGTCCGTCAACAGAGAGGACACAGGTGTTAATACATCTTTTGTGTGTGGACCTCATTCCGATGACAATAATGTTGAAATGTGTAGCATGTTGAAAGATATAACAGGTTGTCTTAAAGATATGGCTCAAGAAATCAAGTCCCTCAAACAAACCCAGGGGTCAAGTGATAAACGTACTACTTGTCCTAATCCAGAAGGTCGCGATCTAATGAACACACGTTTTGACTCGAATCAAAATGGTCAAGCCGACGTACCTCCCGAGAGAAATTTTCACGAATACCGTACCAACCAAGCCAGATTTTTGCCCCAGAGATGTATTCCTCCTCATGAAAGGCCTTTAGATAATGTAAAGTCGCAGTATCTGACAGGTGGTTTTAGACCACGTGTTAACGATTTTGCACGTGATGACGATACAAAATGACCATAAAAAATCTTTGATCTCAAAGTTTGACGTTAAAGCTATGACGTTGGGTATTATGCAAAACACATTGTTTCCATATAGTTAAAACGTGTACCTTTAAATATGAAAATAAATGGATGTAAAAATGTGTTTCCAAAAAATGAACTTTGATCTTGCTCTATACACATTACGAGAAAATGTGTACAAACCAATATTTTCTACTCCTATGATAGATTGCTGAGTTATGGAGACAAAACTAACGTTGTTATCCTTCTACCTTTGAGCTACAGGTCAGAACATGACATGCTGTCTTGTTACTGGGAACATTTGAAATAATATCCCTTGATAGATGACAGAATATTGGACGGAACAAGACAATCTGCCCTCTAAGTGTGATATAGACCTTCTTTCATCTCTTGGTCTTTTAAGATACACTTCGTTATGGTTATGGAAAACATTTAAGTCAAGTAATATTAAAATCCTGTGATGAATGGCAGGGCAATGGCAAAGACACGACGAAACTGGTTCTGTCGATATTTGACCTCTTTGAACTTTGACCTTGACTTACAGACTTTAGTTTTGAGCTTGGAAAGTCGTCTCACAACTCGGAATTTGTGTTAAATGCGTTGATGAATAGCAGAGTTACGGAAAGGACACGGAACCAATCTGTTAACCTTCTACCTAAGTGTGACACTGTCTGTCTTTTGTCTCGGTAGAGTTATGGACCAGACGATAAACAGACCCTTTTAAGTATATACATGTACGTCAAAATAAGACATTAAACCTTAAAGGTACAGTTATGTGCTATATGGTACGACAAGTTGTTTTGATACTGGAAATAAATCCGCCAAATAATATTTCAATATTAAAGTCCTTTATCAAATGTCAGAATTCTGGATCGGTCACACAAAAACAGTCTTTTACTTTTAAGTGTGACCCTTGACATTTGATTTACGCGCGTGGGTTTTCCATGCGGGATTTGGTTTGGGTTTTTAACAGTTGAACGAAGTAGTATTTAATCCCTAGATGGACTGAATTATTGACCGGACACTGTGGTGAAAGGATTAACGGAATGTCAAACGGACGTAGCCTATTTATGCTACTCTTTTGTTTTTCGGAAAAAAGCAAATGTAAAACATGAATATCTTACCTGGCATGGTTTGAAGTCATACCTCACAATGAGCAGCTTCTAAAAATAAATTCATCCATAAGTTATGAAAACAATTTTTCTTATTCTAGTGGCATGTTCTTCAATCATTTCATGTTACCGTAACTTTTAATAAATCAGACGATATCTAATGGAATTTCAAAATTGTGAATTTCAATAAAATAAAACTTAAGTATACCGCATCTCTGAAAATGATGATCAACTTTTTGGACTCTGCATATCTGCTGTTGATATTCTTCCACACCGCCCGTTTCAGACTAGCCCTTGACTAAATAAAATAGAATCATTCTAAATTAGTTGTTAGCAGATAATATCATAGCTTAGTAATCTATAAATTCTGTTCGTGTTCAACGATATTTTAATCGGCTTCTTTGTCGGCTTAAATTTGTACATTTCAGGTACAACCTACATTAAAACATGCATCTAGAAAAGGTCCACTTACATAATGTCCACAGAAATAAACGTCGTTTGTATGTTAAATGATAAAACTGATAGTTGTAATGTATTTCAATACTTAATTCAGATTATGACATGTATTTTGAAAAAGTTGATATGCAAAATAATTATAGATATGATTCTCAAAATAAAAAGCGCACTAGAATTGTTCTACAAGGGGCGGTAGGAAAATATTCGGACTTAATGCTCTTTCTCAAAACCCGTTCAGTATTTTTCAAATGTATGTTTTATTCTTTTTCGAAGTTCCTAACTACGTCTATACACGTTTGTGATCTTCGTGGGAGCTGCTTTGTATTCCCTCTGCAAACCATGAAGTAGACCTACTGCTGAGAAACCAAGCCGTCCTAGTCTTATAGTTGTTTCCAGCGAACATTTATTCAGTTTTTGAAGCAAATAAAAGTCGCAGGGGGCAAGGTCTAGGTTGTGTGGAGGATGGGACAACAATTGCCACTTGAAGAATTGATAAGTTCTACTGTAGATGAGGCAGAATGAGAGGGGGTATTGTCATGCATTTTTCTAGGCTAACCTGGGACGCAGCTTTTTCTAGCAGTGATAGTTTGATCTTCTGGCATGATATGAGCCAGTATTATTTCACTTGAATCCCAAAAGGCAACCAGCATTACGTCGCCTGCAGATGGAGACAGCTTAAACTTCTTGGGAGACGGAGAACCCGGTTGTTTCAACTGCTTTGACTAAGCTTTTGTTTCAGGCATGTGGAAAGACAGGCGAATGAACAGTCCGATATTTTCCGATCGCCCCTCGTACTTGCATAAATATTATGAAAAAAAAATACATTTCTATACCTCTGTCATCATCAAAATAGTTTGGGCTGATGCATTTTTACGAAATTATATATGCATAGTGACGAAAATAATTTCATAAGGTTTTATTAGTAATACCCTCTCTATCAAATAATATGTCATTCCTTTCCACCTTCTAAACCGTCCAGTCAATCCGCACAGATGTATCAACATGACAGACAACCATAGAAGGAATACAGTCAGTATGCCGTAATCCAACGCACGTGCTGCAGTAATTGTTTTGACTTTGTTCATTGTAGGTTCAAATGTGTACTCAACAGTTGTAATAAACACGGCTACGTAAAGCAGAAGCAACATGAAGAAGACAAGCGCTGTCAATCGGCCGAACATGTTGAATATATGTGCATACTTTACATAAACAGAATTGCTCACTATCTTTTGAATATCATCCAAATGTTCGTCTGAAACCTGAAACAAACAAAAGACCTTTGAAAAATTTTAAACGCTCACTTGACCCTGACCTTTTGACCTTGCTTCTGGCAAGGTTTGATGAAGCTACATCAGGCAGTTCATTAGAAGAAATCGTTCTTTTTCTGTTTGAAGTTCTTACGGTACCTAAGTACAGTCAAGCGGAATCACTTAATATAATATTAGGGAAGGTCTATGCAAGAATGCTACAGACCACACTTAGTGAAGTCTTTACAATGTGTGTCCATCTGTACCACTGTTGGTCGCAAAATGCATTCAAGCGAAACCATCGAAAAAAAAAGCATGTTAAATGCCATAGACCAAGTTAAGTGTGATTCTCACAAGCAGTTTCAAAAATAAACATATTAACTCCATTAACGCCAGATTGATAATGGGCGATGGATCATCAAGTTCAGGTGTGTTAAAACTAGACTATTTCACTTGTAGTAAGACACTAAATGTTCGGTCTTTTTATACCATCTATTGCATTCTATGTTCAGCCAGACATGCCTTTAAAATGTTATGCAGGATGTCAATTAGTCATAACACATTTTGTAAGCTACAAAAAGAATGTATTATTATATGGTTTGATATACAATTTAGTTTACAATGAAAGAACTATTTGCTTGAACTTACTTAAGCTAATTAATTGATAACCGAAGATAGTGTGTAATCAAGCTACAAATAAATATAGGATATTACGTGAGTTTCTTTTCATACTGAATTTATTAAACGAGTTGAAAATAAAAAGCGAGGCGTTTTATCACATGTAAGCTTTTCCTACTGAAACATCAAAATTTCTTCTTTTATTACTTATAATAGACCAAGAATTAGTAAATTCGATCAACGTCTAGTATACATAAAACGACGTCAAACAAATATCCTCTATTTATCAAATGTTTGACGTCACGGGATAATACACTAGTGTAATAAAGCTTTGACGTCGACGTCGTTTATAGTAAAGGAAACTTTGGTAACACTGACTTGTTTATATAGTAAAAGAAAGTAGAATTTTTGATGTTTCGACAAGAAAAGCTAACATGTGATAAAAAGAATATTACATTTGTGACGTTCCACAATTCAACTTTCCACAATTCAACATGAAAAGACACTCATGTAATATCCTCTATATATTTCAACGAGTGAACACTACAATTAAATATTTTCACAAGTGGCGCAGCCGCGAGTGAAAATATAAATTATGGTGTTCACGATTGAAATATATTTCGATCTTACATTGAAACAAACAAATTTTCCATTTTATGTATTTTCAATGGTTTTAAGCAAATTTTACAGTTTGTCCTACTTTGTTATCCAATCAGAGGGCAAAGTTTTTAAAAATATTTGAAAAATATATCACATAAAATACGTTTTGCTTTTTATGGCATAAAATATGTCACGTATTTTCTCTCGATAGTGTGAGGAATGTGACGTCATCGGCCGTAACACAGGGGCGGGATTTATGCAAATAAGCAGGTTATGGAAATGAGTTGATCAAGTACAGATAATTCAAAGCAAACACAGAAATGAACTTTATTCAGCATGGCTAAATATCCAGTGAAAACTGAAAAGAACGGCTGAACTAGTATATATCAAATGCAGTTTGAATAAATGTCTGTCTCTCTATCGAATTCGTTTGAAATAATCAACTAGACTGAAAAAGTGTGTAGCCCCAATTTAATGTCAACCTACCATAAGCAGTTCCACCAAAAGTTCACAAAATACAAGTACAGTCACGTAACAAATGAAATTTCACAATTTTTTTACCAGTGTGCGTAACTATCATGACTTTCTGAACACCTGCTGGTACGTTCACAGTTAATACAGATTCGCTTTAATTTGGTAATTCTGTTTTGGTGCTTTCCGGTTTCAACACACTAGAAGTAACAGGTTTTTGCAAGTCATGTTTTTTCTCTTTACTCTGCAACTTGTTCAAGTCTGGTTTAGATTCACTCCTTTGTAGATCTGGCGGCAAAATGGGTTCCAGATCGCGAGAATCATCAGAGTTAAGAGGAAACTGTTCACGTTGGTACCGCTGGACGGCAGAGGATACATGTTTGGAGCGACTCATTACTGTTTTTTCTGCGTATCGTTGATTGTACAAAGTTGTACAAAGTGTAACTCTCCCGGAATGGTTGTTGATATTCCGATTTCCGATAGCAATATCTGCTTCAGAAAAGAAATTTTTCATCATCATTTTCATGTCTTTCTGCGCAATGTGATCTGCGCTAAATTTAAACTTTAAATCATTTAATGGTTTTCTGTAAAACAAACCAGTTCTAGGTATCAAGTTTAAGTAAGTCTCATACAACCTATAAATACTATAATCAACACTGTTTTCTTGGTCGTAGTGTACTATTGGTTCCAATAGGCCGCGAGCCTTTTTTGACTGTTTAAGTCCACCTTGAGCATTTTTTCTTATTCTTGGCAGGAACTTAACATAGCGGCGATTGTTTACACTATCATAACCAAGAAGAAACTGTTCAGCGAGAAGTCCCGTTTGTTCTTCCCCTCCACGTAGTCCAAATACTTTGCCGTTGTATAAAAAAACACGGCATTGCTTGAAGTCCTTTTGCACTCGACATTGAAAACACTCCTGTTTCCCAGAATTTCTTTTCGTCGTCCGCTGTCACGGCATCGGCACTCTTTATTTCTAGTCCCATTCCTTGGTTGGTGAGCTCTCTCATATGAGAATCTAACGTTTTTCGAAATTCCGCGAATGTGGGATCGTCCGTTTTAAACAATTTTACATGCATCGATTTCTCTGTACGTAAATAACGTTGAATTCCTGCTGCAATATTTTGTAAAATTGCTGGCGGGTAGGGTTCACCGTTCTTCCGCTTAATTTCACAAAAGTCCATTTCCAGGTAAGACTGAAAGTTTCCGATATCCAGAGGAATTGGAAAGCCCGGCTCCGACGCAGTTTCTGGTTGCAGGTTGCGATTCTCGGCCCATTCTTTCCACACATTTATCGCCCATATATTACTTCGAATCGTGTTGGCAGGAACAGCGTTCCTCTGCTTGTTCTTGATATCTACTGTAGACAGCGGCTTCTGAAATGTACCTGCAAAGAGAAAAGAATACTTACTTAATTTAACCTGCCACAAAAACGGCACGTGAAACGGTTTGTGGTAAATTCATTGTCATTCCGATAATTATCTATTTTAAGTTTCATGAAATTCTACCAACTGGCTACTGAGAAATGGCTGCGGACGTGGATTTTTCATTAAATCAAAGGCAATAACTAGTAAAATTGACTAATCAAAAAAAATGACGGGCATCATCGCAGTTTATTGTTCAATATTTATTTTAAGTTTCGTGAAATTCTACCTGCAAGTTACTGAGAAATGGCAGCAGACAGACGGAAGGACACATGCTTTCATTAAATCAACGGCAATAACTCTAAGGAAATTTGACCAATCCAACAAAAAAATGATGGGCATCATTGCAGTATGTTCGTCCATTTTAAGTTTCATAAAATTCTACCCGCTATTTGCCGAGAAGTGACTGCGGACGGAAGGACGCACGGAGGGGCGCACAGACGGACAAAGTACGCCATTTCAATACCCCCTCCCTTTCATCGGCGGGAGATAATGAAACATTACAAATTAGAGCAAAAATATTGCTAGAATTTCTACCTCTTGGACCGGTTACCAAAAAGCAATAAGTTAAAAATTAAATAAAAATATACATACGGTTGCACACTTTTGCTGGGATGTTCTCTTTGTTTTCTGCTTGATTACTAGTATCATTCTTGGCGTCGTAGAATTGTGGCGTGTCGACAGTAAGGAGCTGCGAAACAGTTACATCATTTTGACCAAACGGAATTTCTTCGAAGAAAAAATTCTTATAAAAGTAGTCATCGTTCAGTAAATCTAACTGATAATCCAGCTCAGTTTTGTGTTCTGTTGAAACTGTCTTTTCTGCCATATTTTAGTTACTTTCGACATGTGCATATACATGTAATACCATTCACGAATTAACACTGTAAAAAATGAATCCTGGCTATTGGTATTTGATTGACGTTTCAAGACAACTTTTTCCTCTCTAGACCTGTCAATCAAAATTCTTATGGGCGGACGTTTATCACTTCAATGCGTACGCCGACATGGCGTACGTGACTTTTAGCACAGGCAAACTGTAAACTAGTTATTGGTCATATCAAATTTTATAGAATTTATTGCTGCGCTCCGCTACGCTATCTGCGCTATGCTTGCAATAAATTCCATAAAATTTGATATTTGACTAATAACTAATACATGTCCATTTTACCCGCGCAGCATCACGTGAAATGCATCATGACGTTATAATTTCATTACGTAACGATATCTATGGTGTATAACTGTCAAATAGTTCTATTACATTTCCAGGCTTCTTTTAGATTCTATAATGATTGAACGTATATCTTTATGATCTGTAAATATTTGTGTACATCTGTATCTTTATTGAAGTATATATTTTGTATAGAATTTTCTATTAGATTTCTATTCATAATTCATATTCTTTCGCATTCGAGTGTAGTTCCGTACCAGTGAAAAATATCATTTTTCATGACCGCGTAGCGCGAGTGAAAATATGAACATTTTCTCACTTTGAGGTGAACTATTCTATATTCACGAAAAACAAACACATTACGAACACGTTGAGATATGCATTTTGCAACAAATTTAATCTCAGCACGGGAAACAGACACACGTAAACGAACATGACGTCAGACGTGATGTGACGTTAGAAAGACGCACACGACATAAAGTTCCATTTTATTTTATTTCTTGCTGCATAACGTTTTGAAATTCTCATTAAGTAAAATAATTTGAATCAAGAATTATACTATAATGAACAACGTGCGACTACAATTTTCAACCTGTTTTATGTTACAAATGATTTAAAATTTATACACAATGTACAAGCAGATCGGCAAAGCTATAGCATTTACTGTGAGTGATATGCAGTGAGTGATATGGATTATATCTCACTGATAAATCACAGTATTTCATCAGTTAGCATAAAATACACATTTATATATAACTAATTCATACTCAATATATCATTTATGGAAATAAATGGACACGTCTGGCTGGCAAAAACGGCTAATGGTACTTTGCGGAACGGAACGAAAAGGAACGGAACAAGTTAAGAGGCACCCCACGGGGTAAAATCAAAATGTAAAAAACAATGCTTTAAAACTAATCAGACCACCATCTCTGATAAAAAAATAACCTATCGCATTCGATTCATTGTCCTGGTTAGTCGCATGTTAGTGACAAATGAAGACTGTTCTTCTTTTCACTTACAGTTTAATTGTAGCTGTAACTCTATGTACAATCTACAGAATTACAAACTGAGAATGCGTGTCAATGCTTGCAAAATGTATGAGCTGCAGAAGCAGTGCACGAAACTAGTCAGTTGATTGTCTGTGGCACAAGCTAAAATCACATCAAGTAAAATATTTCTTCTTCCGTTCCGTTCCCTTCCGTTCCACAAAATACCATTACCTATATAGCTAATGGTACTTTGCGGAACGGAACGGAACCAAGTCAGGAATAAAGCTCAGCTGCATCTAATAAAGAATGACTAATCTTAATATGTTATTAACATCACCAGAAGTTAAATCATACTGTGTCAGATGTAATCCTTACTTGAAGATTACAGAAAGAAAATTCTTCTTTTCACTTACATATTGTAGGTGTATACTTGTTACTCGGATTCAATGTACTATCTACAAAATTACAAACTGAGAATTGGTGCCAATGCTAGCAAAACGTATTTGTTGCAGAAGCAGTGCTTGAAACTAGTCAGTTAGTTGTCTACGGTACAAGCTGAAATCACATCAAGCAAAATATTTCTTGTTCCGTTCCGTTCCGCAAAATACCATTACCTATATAGCTAATGGTACTTTGCGGAACGGAACGGAACCAAGTCAGCAATAAAGCTCAGCTGCATCATATGTAGAACTGACTAGTCTGAATATGTTATAAACATCACCAGAAGTTAAATCATAATGTGTCAGATGTAATCATTTCTTGAAGATTATAGCAAGACCGTTCTTCTTCTCACTTACAGATTGTAGGTGTGTACTTGTTACTCGGATTTTATGTACTATCTACAAAATTACAAACTGAGAATGTGTGCCAATGCTTGCAAAACGTATTTGTTGCAGAAGCAGTGCTTGAAACTAGTCAGTTAGTTGTCTACTGTACAACCTGAAATCACATCAAGTAAAATATTTCTTCTTCCGTTCCGTTCCCTAAAATACCATTACCTATATAGCTAATGGTACTTTGCGGAACGGAACGGAACCAAGTCAGGAATAAAGCTCAGCTGCATCTAATGTAGAACTGACTAGTCTGAATATGTTATAAACATCACCAGAAGTTAAATCATAATTTGTCAGATGTAATCCTTACTTGAAGATTACAACAAGATCATTCTTCTTTTCACTTACAGATTGTAGGTGCATACTTGTTACTCTGATTCTATGTACTATTTACAAAATTAGAAACTGAGAATGGGTGCCAATGCTTTCAAAACGTATTTGTTGCAGAAGCAGTGCTTGAAACTAGTCAGTTGGTTGTCTGCGGTATAAGCTGAAATCACAACAAGTAAAATATTTCTTGTTCCGTTCCGTTCCGCAAAATAACATTACCTATATAGCTAATGGTACTTTGCGGAACGGAACGGAACCAAGTCAGGAATAAAGCTCAGCTGCATCTAATGTAGAACTGACTAGTCTGAATATGTTATAAACATCACCAGAAGTTAAATCATAATGTGTCAGATGTAATCCTTACTTGAAGATTACAACAAGATCATTCTTCTTTCCACTTACAGATTGTAAGTGTATACTTGTTACTCTGATTCTATGTACTATTTACACAATTAGAAACTGAGAATGGGTGCCAATGCTTGCAAAACGTATTTGCTGCAGAAGCAGTGCTTGAAACTAGTCTGTTGGTTGTCTGTGGCACAAGCTGAAATCACATCAAGTAAAATATTTCTTGTTCCGTTCCGTTCCGCAAAATACCATTAGCTATATAGCTAATGGTTCTTTGCGGAACGGAACGGAATCAAGTCAGGAATAAAGCTCAGCTGCATCTAATGTAGAACTGACTAATCTTAATATGTTATAAACATCAACAGAAGTTAAATCATACTGTGTCAGATGTAATCCTTAATTGAAGATTACAACCAGATCATTCTTCTTTTCACTTACATATTGTAAGTGTATACTTGTTACTAGAATTCTATGCACTATCTACAAAATTACAAAGTGAGAATTGGTGCCAATGCTTGCAAAACGTATTTGCTGCAGAAGCAGTGCTTGGAACTACTCAGTTGGTTGTCTGTGGTACAAGCTGAAATCACATCAAGTAAAATATTTCTTGTTCCGTTCCGTTCCGCAAAATACCATTACCTATAAAGCTAATGGTACTTTGCGGAACGGAACGGAACCAAGTCAGGAATAAAGCTCAGCTGCATCTAATGGTTATTTATTGATTTGTTTTGGGTTTAACGCCGTTTTTCAACAGTATTTCAGTCATGTAACGGCGGGCAGTTAACCTAACCAGTGTTCCTGGATTCTGTACCAGTACAAACCTGTTCTCTGCAAGTAACTGCCAACTTCCCCACATGAATTATCAGAAGTGGAGGAGGAATGATTTCAGACACAATGTCTTTTATCAAAGCGTCACGGAGAACATACGCCCCGCCCGGGGATCGAACTCGCGCCCCCGCGATCCGTAGACCAACGCTCTCCCTACTGAGCTAAGCGGGCGGGCTGAATTTAACTTAGAACTGACTAATCTGAATATGGTATAAACATCAACAGAAGTTAAATCATAATGTGTCAGATGTAATCCTTACTTGAAGATTACAACAAGATCATTCTTCTTTTCACTTACAGATTGTAGGTGCATACTTGTTACTCTGATTCTATGTACTATTTACAAAATTAGAAACTGAGAATGTGTGCCAATACTTGCAAAACGTATTTGCTGCAGAAGCAGTGCATGAAACTAGTCAGATGGTTGTCTGTGGTACAAGCTGAAAATATTTCTTGTTCCGTTCCGTTCCGCAAAATACCATTACCTATATAGCTAATGGTACTTTGCGGAACAGAACGGAACCATCAAAGAAAAGATCCCACATTCACCCCCCACGTCATTACAATGACTGGCTCTAAATTTCCAGTACTGTCTACAAAGTTTTACCCCTGAAGGACAAATCGCCAAACTGAACAAACTAAAACAAGATTTCACATTCATCGATGACATCATTACGATGAGCAGCTCTGATTTACAAACACCGACGACAGAATATAACCCCTTAAAACGCCCTATTGATCAGTGCATATTGTAATGTTTGGTGTGGGTCTTAAGAAGACCTGCATAGTGTTATGGAAAACTGTTTTAGTTGTTTTGAACCTTGATGGCCTTGAGTAGTCGTTAAAGAGTTAGCTCCCTTAAATAGTTTCACGCCATTTGCAATGCTAACCTCGGCGAGTTGATTTTTTGTAATTTAGTCCATTTATGTGGCCCTTTGGTGTAAGTTATGTTTCTTTTTGTTTTTCCACTATAAAATGTGCATGTTTACGTTTAAAAGGTAAATTAAGATGAGCAAATTTCCGCATTATTAAACGCTATATCGCATTATATTTTTATTCTAGCTAAACTCTGTACCCTACGGTATATAAATCGGTCCGGGTCATTAGATCATAATGCACTAAATGTTACTAGAGATTGAATGGTGCTGTTTTAAAAGATTCGGTGTTAAATTACTGTGCCAACGTCCTGGGGTCTATGAGCTTCATTCCATCCATGTTTTATATGGAATTAGAAGGAAACCACCTAATTTATGTGGAAAATAGCCCCTAAAGATCAAAGAAAATGCCACATAAACACCATATGTTGGCACGTCCGTCCGTAGACACAATCTTGTGCGCACCATCTCTCCTCATCCCCTTGACACAATTTAATGAAACTTCACACAAGTGATCAGTAACAACAGTAGTTGTGCATGGGGCATGTTAGGTTCTTTCAGAAAAAAACTTGCAGAGTTATGGGACTTTGTTGTTTGTTACTATACTATATACATCTAGACACAATCTTGTGCGCACCATCTCTCCTCATCCACTTGACACAATTTAATGAAACTTCACACAAGTGATCAGCAACAACAGTAGTTGTGCATGGGGCATGTTAGGTTCTTTCAGAAAAAATTTTTGCAGAGTTACGGGACTTTGTTTTTTGTTACTAAACTATATACATTGACACAATCTTGTGCGCACTATCTCTCCTCATCCCCTTGACACAATTTAATGAAACTTCACACAAGTGATCAGTAACAACAGTAGTTGTGCATGAGCCATGTTAGGTTCTTTCAATGACAAAATTTGCAGAGTTATGGGACTTTGTTTCTTGTTAACATACTATGTACATACAGTGCATATGCAGTCTTGTGTGCGCCTAATCTTCCAAACCCTTGCACACAATTTGATGAAACTTCCAACAAGTGATCAGTACCAACCCTAGTTGTGCATGGTGCATGTTACGTTCTTTTAGATAAATATTCTGCATAGTTATGGGACTTTGTTTTTTGTTACTATACTGTATACATACAGTCTATATACATACAGTCCACATAATTATGCAATCTTGTGTGCGTCAAATTGCAATGTACTGTGTCAGTGGGGGGGGGCATGGGAGGGGTACATTCATCACCTTTAGTGATAGCTCTAGTTACACGCAGGAAGGTCTAATACGTGTCAGTTGTTCCAGTAAGTATACTTGTAAATTGTAATGACTTATTTTTATGAACCTTATATTTATGAGTGGTATGTTTTTGTGTACTTTCAGCATTCACTCATTTTAATTAACCTTTAAACGTAAACATGCATATTTCATTGTAGAAAAACAAATAGGGTCATTACTTACACCATAGGGCCGTATAAATGGACTAAATTCGCCCAGTAAAGCAAAGCAAATGGCGTCGAAACTATATAAGGGAGCTAACTCTTCAACGACTAGGGAAGCCCATCAAGGTTAAAACAACTAAAACCAAAGCATTATGTACGTCGTCTTAAGACCTGCACCAAACATCACACTCCAGAATATAGTAAAAAAAAAAGTACACAACTGAAAGCACAAATTGAAATACGCATATTCTTTTGCTGCAAATCATCCATGACCTGAGCCCCAACGCAAATTGTTACAATAATAATATGTTAAAATAGGCTTGAAAATTACGAAACCACCCGTTAACTACTATACGGAGTTCCGTTATTATATCATCAATTCACTTAATTGAAGTATTTGATAGTCCTATTAGAAATAAATTTATCATGTTATTAATTATTCGACAAAAGTATCTATTAAGCGATCGGGTATCAAAATTCTACCGCATTTCTTCATTTGTGTAATTAGCGAGTACGTTTTGCACGTGACTGAATGCAATTAACCTTTGTATCAGTCAAACTGACAAACAAACTAGCCATATTTTTCACGGATTGGGGACTTGGAAGTGTTCACGATGTTAAAACAGATTTTGAAACCATACATGTATGTTCTTAATAAATACAGTTACATTACCAGTTAAAATAACTTTCCTTTTCATCTGACTGAAATTCATTAAGAGACCACTTCTTAGCAGTCCCTTGGGTGGTCTCTTAATACAACGTCGACTGTATACGGAATTCCATAATACCATATATTAACTCAATTAAATTATTTTAATAGTGTCATTAAAATAAATCTATCCTGTTCTGTTCCGTTCCGTTAAATACCATTACCTATATGGGTATTGGTATTTTGCGGAACGGAACGGAACCAACTTAAAAGATATCACATTCAACTGTAACTTCAGTATAATGACTTGCTTTTATTTTGTAAAACTGCTGACAAAAGTTTGCAACACTTTTGACATTTTTTTTTCATTAAAACGCTTTACAAATGAATGCATATTTCTGTACTATAAACCACCCATGGTGTACGTACAGCAACAGTATTTCGTGTCAAAGAATACGTTTTTGATTTAATACAAGAAATTAAGTTGAATAAACTACATAGATATGCTTCCATAGTTATTATACAGATCTAATTCGGTTCCTGCGACGTTTCTGCGGGTACTTGTTTTAGTTATGTGTTAAGGATTTAAGAATATTCGACTCGTATATTATTTAATCAAGTAAAATGGACACTATCGTTTTTTCAACTTACTTGATGAACATATTTCATTACATATTTAAATAAAAAATCACCGAAAATATGAAAAATGGAAACCTGTAAGGCCTGAAAAAGTTACTTGTTTCCGCTAACGGCTCTGAAAAAAAAATAGGGCAGGTAGGTAGACAAACTTTTTTTTGTGAGAACTACTTGAAGTTTCTTGTTATATCTTAAACTTTATTCAGAATGTAAAATTTATTTAAGTGTTCCTATATTGTAAAAGATAATTAAAAAAGGGCATCTTTGTACTAGTTTCAGGGGTGTTAACGGAAAACTTTGAAAATCTTCTTGTCCAAAACCACAAGGCATAGAGCCTTAATACTTGGCCTGCGGTATCATCTAATGGTCCTCTACACAGATTGTTCAAAATATGCCCCTGGGATGAAAAGAGGCCCCATCCCGGGGGTCCCACGTTTTACATAGACTTATATAGAAAAAAACTTAAATATTTTCTTGTCAGAAACCAAAAGACCTAGGCCTTTGATATTTAGTATGTAGCATTCTTTTGGTTTCCTACCAAAATTATTCAAATTAAACCCCTAAAGGGGGGGGGGGGGTGAGAGAGGTCCCGCTTTGCGGGTCTCAAGTTTTACATAGGAAAAAACTTTTTAAAATCTTCTTGACTGAAAATTCAAGGCCTATGCTTTTGATATTTAGTATGTAGCATTGCCTAGTGGCTCTCTAACAAGATTGTTCAAGCTATGCCCCTGGGGGATGGGGGGGAAAGATGCCCCGTCCAGAGGGTCAGTAATCTTCAAGTAATGATTACATCTCGCACATTATGATTTAACTTCTGGTGATGTTTATAACATATTCAGATGAGTCATTTCTACATTAGATGCAGCTGAGCTTTATTCCTGAATTGGTTCCGTTCCGTTCCGCAAAGTACCATTAGCTATATAGGTAATGGTATTTTGCGGAACGGAACGGAACAAGAAATATTTTACTTGATGTGATTTCAGCTTGCACCACAGACAACCAACTGACTAGTTTCATGCACTGTTTCTGCAGCAAATGCGTTTTGCAAGCATCAGCACACATTCTCAGTTTCTAAATTTGTAGATAGTACATAGAATCTGAGTAATAAGTATACAACTACAATCTGTAAGTGAAAAGAATAATGATCTTGCTGTAATCTTCAAGTAATGATTATATCTGACACAGTATGATTTAACTTCTGTTAATGTTTATAACAAATTAAGATTAGTCAGTTCTACATTAGATGCAGCTGAGCTTTATTTCTGACTTTGTTCCGTTCCGTTCCGCAAAGTACCATTAGCTATATAGGTAATGGTATTTTGCGGAACGGAACGGAACAAGAAATATTTTGCTTGATGTGATTTCAGCTTGTACCACAGACGACCAACTGACTAGTTTCAAGCACTGCTTCTGCAACAAATACGTTTTGCAAGCATTGGCACCCATTCTCAGTTTCTAATTTTGTAGATAGTAAATAGAATCAGAGTAACAAGTATACACCTACAATCTGTAAGTGAAAAGAAGAATGGTCTTGCTGTAATCGTCAAGTAAGGATTGCATCTGACACATTATGATTTAACTTCTGTTGATGTTTATAACATATTCAGACTAGTCAGTTCTACATTAGATGCAGCTGAGCTTTATTCCTGACTTGGTTCCGTTCCGTTCCGCAAAGTACCATTAGCTATATAGGTAATGGTATTTTGAGGAACGGAACGGAACAAGAAATATTTTGCTTGATGTGATTTCAGCTTGTACCATTGACGACCAACTGACTAGTTTCAAGCACTGCTTCTGCAACAAATACGTTTTGCAAGCATTGGCACCCATTCTCAGTTTCTAATTTTGTAGATAGTACATAGAATCCGAGTAACAAGTATACATCTACAATCTGTAAGTGAAAAGAAGAATTTTCTTTCTGTAATCTTCAAGTAATGATTACATCTGACACATTACGATTGAACTTCTGGTGATGTTTATAACATATTCAGATTAGTCATTTTTACATTAGATGCAGCTGAGCTTTATTCCTAACTTGGTTCAGTTCCGTTCCGCAAAGTACCATTAGCTATATAGGTAATGGTATTTTGCGGAACGGAACGGAACATGAAATATTTTACTTGATGTGATTTCAGCTTGTACCGCAGACAACCAACTGACTAGTTTCAAGCACTGCTTCTGCAACAAATATGTTTTGCGAGCATTGGCACCAGTTCTCAGTTTGTAATTTTGTAGATAGTACATAGAATCCGAGTAACAAGTATGCACCTACAATCTGTAAGTGAAAAGAAGAATTTTCTTTCTGTAATCTTCAAGTAATGATTACATCTGACACATTGCGATTGAACTTCTGGTGATGTTTATAACATATTCGGATTAGTCATTTCTACATTAGATGCAGCTGAGCTTTATTCCTGAATTGGTTCCGTTCCGTTCCGCAAAGTACCATTAGCTATATAGGTAATGGTATTTTTCGGTACGGAACGGAACAAGAAATATTTTACTTGATGTGATTTCAGCTTGTACCACAGACAACCAACTGACTAGTTTCGTGCACTGCTTCTGCAGCTCATACGTTTTGCATGCATTGACACGCATTCCCAGTTTCAAATTTTGTAGAGTTACAATTATATTGATACAGCTACAATTAAACTGTAAGTGAAAAGAAGAACAGTCTTCATTTGTCACTAACATGCGACTAACTAGGACAATGAATCGAATGCGATAGGTTATTTTTATCAGAGATGGTGGTCTGATTAGTTTGAAAGCATTGTTTTTTACATTTTGATTATACCCCGTGGGGTGCCTCTTAACTTGTTCCGTTCCGTTTCGTTCCGTTCCGCAAAGTACCATTAGCCGCAAAAACCAATACAATTTGTGTTGTTCGACATTTGTTTACTATAACAGACAGCTGTATGTTTGCGAAACAGAACAAATACATATTTTTGTTGTTGCCTTACATATATATATTAATTAACGAGGGGCCTCCGTGGCCGAGTGGTTAAGGTCGCTGACTTCAAATCACTTGCCCCACATCGATGTGGGTTCGAGCCTCACTCGGGGCGTTGAATTCTTCATGTGAGGAAGCCATCCAGCTGGCTTACGGAAGGTCGGTGGTTCTACCCAGGTGCCCGCTCGTGATAAAATAATGCACGGAGGGGCACCTGGGGTCTTCCTCCACCATTAAAAGCTGGAACGTCGCCATATGACCTATCATGTGTCGGTGCGACGTTAAATCCAACAAAAAAAAAATTAACGATAAAATAACACTTAATATAACACCTGCGATTAATGTCCCTGTTGTCATGTTTCGGCAGAGTAACTCGGAGTTACTCCTTTTTACTGGAGACCGCCATTTGGGTTGTTCCTAATCCCCATACCGTGCCCGTACCGTACATTCATATTGGACAACTTTCGGTTTTCAGATTATAACACACTAAATAGTTGTTGTTCTTCATTCTATATAAAATTGACCTATTTCCAATGACCGCAGCACACATCAGGACCCATTTTAAATGTCTGTAACTTACATTTTCTTGAAGAATATTGTCAGTGCTAACTAAAAATCAAAAGAAAAGTGGGGGTCATGTTTGATGCAAGAAAAATAATTTCAGTCAAACATACAAACTGCAAAATCAGCTAAAAAATGAGACCCCAAATTATACTGGTGGTGTATGATCTAAGTTTCCATGAAAAATTTTGTCATGTTGTTATTTCATTATGAAAATGCTACCTACATGTCAAACATAGATCTGTCATGTGATTTTAGCAAAAAAATTGCAAAGAAAATAAGGAAAATAGCTCTACAGAGCAAAAAAAACTGAGGACTATTTGTATCCGCCATTATGCGACTACCATTTTTTTTCTCGCAATTTTTCTATTTAGTGTCTGTATGCCTATAGGATATAATACACTAAATAGTTGTTGTTCTTTATTCTATAGAAAATTGACCTATTTCCAATGACCGCAGCACACATCAGGACCCATTTTAAATGTCTGTAACTTACATTTTCTTGAAGAATATTGTCAGTGCTAACTAAAAATCAAAAGAAAAGTGGGGGTCATGTTTGATGCAAGAAAAATAATTTCAGTCAAACACACAAACTGCAAAATTAGTTAAAAAATGAGACCCCAAATTATACTGGTGGTGTATGATCTAAGTTTCCATGAAAAATTTTGTCATGTTGTTATTTCATTATGAAAATGCTACCTACATGTCAAACATAGATCTGTCATGTGATTTTAGCAAAAAAATATTGCAAAGAAATAAGGAAAATGGATCTACAGAACAAAAAAAAACTGAGGACTATTTGTATCCGCCATTATGCGACTACCATTTTTTTTTCTCGCCATTTTTCTATTTAGTGTCTGTATGCCTATAGTTCACCGAGTGTGGCGGAAACACACGACGAAGAATATGTATTTTCAGACATATTTAAGGGACTGTTGTTGTGGTCTTAGCCGATTTCATCATGTTTATGATATGTATATAATTAAATGTCATTTTGAAAATTATATCTTAAGGTTCATTATGTTTGCTACTAATAGATGATCCAGTTTTTCGTCAAATTTAAACATGTAGTTCACAAAGGGAGTGGATATAACCACATGTTTTCTGATATTATTCTTTTCCGCCAAAGCTAGAATGAATGCATTAAATAAAAAAAATATTTACTTATGTTTAGAGTAAAAATATAGCTAAGATGTTTTAAGTATTTGACCGTATACATTTAAGAAATGAAATGATTTTTTCGGTGTTCATGCGAAACGAACGACAGAATAGGATCGGCAAATTAAATGCGAAATGAACGACAGAATAGGATCGGCAAATTAAACATGAATCGCGCGCTGTTCATGTTTAATTTGCCGATCCTATTCTGTCGTTCATTTCGCATGAACACCGCAAAAATAGTTTCATTTCTTATATTTTCATTATATTTCCTTTCCATTTGTAAACAAGATAATATTATAAATTGCACATATTTTGTGGCATTTAACATTAAAATCAGCTTCCCGGCCATTCTGTTCACCACACAGAACAACTGCGACGTCATCTAAGGAACGTTCTCCCTGACTATATTCGGATGTCGTCAAAACAGCGGTCGGTTATCACCAAGCAGCGATGACGTAAATTTCGCGCCTTTCCTTTTGCTTTTCATACGAAATGATATACAAGTGTGACAATAAAAATCGGAAAGAAATCGGAAAGTGGTTAATAAAACTAGAATACGCTTAACATGAAAATTTATGTTGTTGTATACTTTTTTGTGATTAACTTAATTAATTAAATGTCATTATCAATCTTCACAGTTGTCATATTGCCTGTCTTAAAGGTGTATCTGCACGGCCACTATATAGATATGTTCACCGTCTGTACATGAACGTTCTCCAGATAATAGTAGGCCAAGTAGATGGGCAATAACTCGTGCTTGCTACTACACTCGGTTTTTTTTTTTATTCAGTTGATGCGGCGCACACGTTACAAATTTAATATAAAGAGTTAGAATTCCTTTTTTTTTATGTGGTATAATAGCAACCAACTGGTCATTACTTTGTTTACAATGTTCGAAACGTTGCGTTTTGACATGTTGCGAAGACGCTTACAGTCACAAACATAAAGCGTCTTCTAAGCTAAACTCTCAGTGCACGTGCCAGAAGGATCTAATTTATATTTGATAATATAGTTTCATTTGGTCTAAACTTAAGCAAAGAGAAAAATCTACCGATATGATGTAAAATAATTCAAGGGGCTACATATTTCCCCTCTGTGAAAAAATGTCTCCAGACATTTCAAAATACTACAACAGGTAGATCTGAAATAGGTTAAACTCTATGTACATCAATCAAGACTGGACTTTCTGTATTGTACCACTTGAACTGCGAAAATGAGATCTGCAATTAATTTGCTATGTTAACTTACCGCAGAGGGATCGATTAGATCGATTCCTATGGAAGGCTGGTGCAACATGCTATTTGCCGAATGCTAAATGACAAATTATTAGTGCAAAATGCTATTTGCCAAATGCCTAATATCAGGTATTGAATTTCAAACGGTAATCGTACTTGTCAAACAATAAATGCTAATTGTTTATTGAGAAACTCAGAAATGTCAGTGCTTATTAAAAAAATGAACTGAATATATTAGTGTATGAATGTGAACCCTTTAAATATTCATTGACCTTTATAACATATCTTTGAATATATTGAAACTTTGTTCTAAACATCTTCAGAGTGAACAGTTTCTGTCCTATGTTCCCACGTCCCAAGGCCGGTAGAACATGTTATTGTTTCAAATCAAACTGACAGACTATTATAAGTCTTTAAATCATTAAAAAATAAATTCATTAGGTTAAGAGATCATATGTCAAAGATTGTGATGATTAGCATTTAGCTTTTAGCCATTAACATTACCTATTTGACCTTTAGCATTAGGCATTCAGTATTAAGTAAATGGCATAAAGCATTTGGTATCAAACATTAAGGACCTGCCATTAAGCAATAAGTAACTGCCATTTTGCTTAAGTTATAGGCATTTAGCATTAATTATTCGGCATTTGGCATTTGACAATAAGCCTTGGGCACCGGCCTTCCACAGATTCCCTATAGATATGGCTTGCTCTGCATATAGAAACACATTGTGTATGACTATTTAATGAATTATCCTCGTCAATGATTTCTCGAAACATATAATTTATTAGCCTCTGATCAGTTATCCGTAAGCTATACCCTCTGCGTACATGTAAATTAAAATACTGCAATTAAGTTAAGACAGAGCCCTTTGCAATATTTTGCGTAACCGATAAAACCATAACCCGCCTTTAGTAAGTATAGGTTGATAAATGGGAGAGCGGTGCCTTTGAGTGATAATGGCCCTGGAAAGGTGTAATAGCCCGAGGGCTTTAGCCCGAGAGCTATTATCTTCTTCCAGGGCCATTATCACTCAAAGGCACCGCGCTCCCATGTATTTACCTGTTTATTACATGTTTACCTATAATATAGTAAGAAATGGGTTTTTTGTGTCATTTATATGGATAGGCCTACTTGCGTCTTCTGGCACAATAAATTTCAGCTTTTCAGTTTCTATATTATTTGTATATTTACTGTATAAAATCAAATACCTGGATAGTTTTACTTTCTTGCTTATTGCATAATTTAGGGAGAAAAATACGCTATTTCACGAAGAATACACGATGTTACGCTCCAGATGATAAAATTAAACGGAAATATTCCCTGTTTTACCTCCATGAAACGGGATGACGTCATTTTTGTTTACGGACGTTAATTTCCCGCGCTAACGCCAGGGCCATTATCGATAATGGCCCCGGGGCTTATTATGATAATGTGATAATTCACGACGCAATGCGATAATAGGAGAATTTTCATCACAAATTTGTTATCATTTATAGGTACTCATGTAATAATAGCCCGTAATTGTATTCATGAATACTTTTGACAGTTTAACTGAACTTGATGCTTTTAAGCATGTAGAAACAAATTATTGTTTGATTTATTAGTATGTAATATATTGTTCAAAACTAAAACAACATTTCTATACAGAATTCTAAAATGAAGGCCTGTAAAACCAAAGAGGATGTAGTCCCTGAAATAATTTTTTATCCGTTTTGAAAACGTTTCAGCACTTTAAAAGAGTGTTATCTAATCCAGTCGGCCAATCCATATCTAGCCATCATTAAACCAATATTTTTTTTTAATTATAGGTCTGGATAGATATCGTAAAATGATGTTGGACCGGTATAGTTTTGCTCACTGGTTTTAAGTTGGACCGATATCATGTCTCGGTCCCGGTCTGATATTTGAAAAATATCTGAACATTTTGCCATTTGATATGTCGAATATACTTTGTACATTTAGATGTATTAAACATAAAATACCAATTGAGAAAGGCAGATTTATGAATGTTGAACGAAACCTTAAACATTGTCATTTATGTATCTGTGGACTTTTGGGCGGTAAGTTTCACTATCTTTTTATCGGTTCTCATTATACTGTTGATAGGAATAAGTATTTAAGCCAGTATTCTTTCAGAAATCGAAATGCCATATAATTTTCATAACTGATTAACAGTGAAGATAAAAAATACTTTGTTAAAGTTAGCAATAGTTTACAAGAAAATAATGTTACTTTGTACTTCTGCCTGGATTCTGTTTCTCTGGTTCTCGTGTGCCTCTCTGGATGGTTGTACGAAGGAATTTAATTTGAATCATAGGGGACACTTGGGTATCGGTGGGGACAGGACCCTCACAGATGCTCATTGTTTTAATTGCAGAATACTTGCAATATCATTTTGTACTTTGTTGTCTTAGGATTTATCGTCTTATTTGTATTTGTAAATGTCTTATGCCCGCCCTTCAAGGGCCATTACTTGGAATAAAAACTTGAAACTTGATATCGATCACCTTAAATCCGTCACTGGTCTTACATTTTTCATGATGTCATAGTAACAAATTGTCTTATACTCCGTCTTTTACGCAGTTCACTAATCACCGACATTGAAATCGGCGTGCAAGACAGCTTACATTTATTATTATATTTAAGTTTCATTTCTTACGACATGTGGCCAAATACTTGACCTTTGTTTAACATATATGAATGGATGACATTTTCAAACATATTTTACACACATTACACTAATCGTTAGGAAAAATAGTGTGGAACATATTTTATATCGTACAGACCTACCCGCCAATATTTCGACCACTTACCGCTGTCTATCCGAGATCAAGTGCGGAGAATGATCAATGGTAAAGTGTAATGCTGTTCAAAGTGAACCTTGGATTTAAAAATAACGCGAAATGTTCCTAGCACCGTCTTTTCATTACTAATTTAACATTTTGGTGGAATACATGTATCTAACGTTACTGACAAAATAAGTAATTAACACGAATCCAGTCAGTTTAGATAAGATACTGCACCGAAATGGGGAAAAAAGAAATACAAAAACAACTTGATCAGATAATTCCGAATTTATATAGATTCTTTACTCTTATTTTCTATATCCACTATAATGAAGTTTTTGTGTTGTTTTCTCAAAAAATATTAAATATGGCGTATGTCATTTTAATTCCGTGGTTTTCGATGTTTTTAAACTTATGTTTAATGTTTATATAAAAACTGACTGAACCAAACTGCCGGGAAAGCATGCGCTAATTTGATTATCACCATTCTAATTAAATGTCACTATACTTCAGTGCAGCGAGAACGAATACATGTCGTGTAGAATTTCTTATGTTTATTCAGTTATAAAAAGCAAGAGAAAAAACAAAACAAAACATCTATAAAATCGAACATATATTACTCATCAATTCATTTAAATATATATATATCATTAACGTATATATTTACAACTTTCCCTGTCTCGCGATGCTATGCTACTATAATCGTAAATGTATTAGCCAGAATCCGAAATATTCGTAAATATATTAGCCAATAAATCTATATATGTGTTCGACTGTTTCCGCCACACTCCGTGAAAACTGAAAGTTGCCGAATATGAATGTACGGTACGGGTACGGTATGGGGATTAGGAACTTGTTTCGTTCCGTCGGGGCGCCAGAACGACAGAACGCCAAGACGACGTTTTTTAGGGCGTTGTTTATAAGTGTCGTTCTTTCGTTCTGTCGCGTTGCGTTCTTCGTTATATCGTTTTTTTTTTTGTGGGGGGGGGGCGCCAGAACAACAGAACGCCAAGACGACGTTTTTTAGGGCGTTGTTTATAAGTGTCGTTCTTTCGTTCTGTCGCGTTGCATTCTTCGTTATATCTTTTTGGCAGGGGCGCCAGACCGAGGGAACGAAATAACACTAAAAGAGGAAAACGTCGTTCTGTCGTTCTGGTTGGGGCGCCAGAACGACAGAACGAGACAACGCCAAAAGAGGAAAACGTCGTTCTTTCATTATTGCGGGGGCGCCAGAACGACAGAACGACACTGGCAGAAATCAGCCACCATAACTCATAGATTTTACTATCTTTTTCTTTCATTTCGATGGATTTTTAGTCACACAGACAAAATTGAGGTTTTGTGGGGACTCTTAAGGTTTCGTGGTGGAGGAAGTTCAAGCTTGACCTGATTTGCATTGTTTCATGCGCCTTGGGTGAAACAATCAGGGATCAGAGATAATCAGGGTTGGACAAAGGATTCAAAGTACATGTATATGAAATAAGTCAACGACCTTAGCATTCGGCCAAGGATACCTTTTTTGTACTTTATATTATTATGGAATTCCAGAACAAAAACAAAAACAAAAACAAAACAGAATATACTTTCCACGTTTTGTTCTTTTTAGAAAAGACAGTAAATTATGTAATAGCTAATCAAATCTCACCTTGAAACCGTTTCTCCGAATTTTACGCCGGCTCGTGTCGTCAAACAACAACTTGAACCTTGATAACGAAAGCCATCTGCAACCTATCTTGTATTTGGTCAGTGGAAATTCTAATGTAAATCCATTGTTCTCTTAAAGAAATAATCAATTAAGTTTAATCATATATATGTATGTACGTGTAGTACCTTCAGTATTAGCATTGTATTAATTAATAAAGTCGTCAACGTTTCTACCTTTCTTAAGATTAAATATACGGCACATGAAACATTCAAATTAGGTTATGAAATAGTTTGAATTAAACGGATCTCTTTAATCAGGAACAAATAGCGCAAGGACCTACACATTTTATTTAAGAAAAAGAAGGTCAATATACAAATTAACTACTGTAAAATATTTCCTTAAAATCTACTCTGTAGAAAAAGTTCTGTATACGAAAATATCATCAAATTGTGCTTTTCCCATCCACTCCCATTACGAAGATTTGATTACTGTATGTATTTTTCAAATCAGTATAGCAAAAAATCAAATACACGACCCTATCTTTTCACTGGCATATATTTATGTTCTGAAAAATAAGACGTTTTTATATTTTATATTTTTATACTATATTCTAGATTGTAGTAAAACAACTGATCGGAACGTGCAGAGCTAAAAACAAAAAACAAAATAGTATACACTCTCCAGACGTAAGGAAAAAATATCTCCATTTAAAGTTATTATGTAAATTATCATTCTCTTTACACTAGAAATTAGTTGAATAGAAACAATATATGAGTTGATTTTGTAGATCTGTATTTTTCATGCTCATGCAAGAATAAATATTTTCATCTCTGGTGAAAAAGTATTGCAGAGAAAATGTAAAAATTTATCTATAGGGTGAATGGCGAAAAATTATGCAGCCAGAAGAAAACTAGAACTTTATCTATGGATCCATGCCATAAAAGGAATATCTACCATGAAAACATACGCGAATCGTACATAATTATAAATTGTTTTCTTATAATACACCTTACAGACAGTACGATTAAAAAAAAACACACCATAGACATCCAGATAAAAATCTTTGAAATATATGTAAATGCATATAATTCTCAAAACCAAACATATTTATAATAATTTAACAGAGCCGCATAAATATTAGTATCTAAATATTTTATCACCAAGGAAACTATATGATCAAAGGAAACGTCAACTCTGCTTAGACCCCTTGGCTTATCATACGCAAATAGTTACGAGAACGAGAACGATTTTGTGACACTGTATTAACATAGTAAAGCTTATGACAATTTTCAGACATACCAAATTCCGACATCTTACATGAGTCAATTTTGCCTGATTTTCTCCTTTTAAACTTTTACGTTTCGTGTGCTGAGCGCGAAACTGTGTAACTGTAATAAAGAACAACATACAATAGTTTCGCGCTCAGCCCTCGGTTTGCATTTTAGCGAGTATATGAGGAGTTTAACACACAAAATTTCTTCACTATGGCCTATTTTGTGAAATAAAGAAAGGGCCATAATTCTATGAAACTTTCAAGCATATCGTTTAAATGGTGTTTAAGGTGTTGGACACATAAGATTTTTCTATATATTCTATGTAGCAAAACTATCAAAGGGCCACAACTATGGTAAAAATAGTCACAGCAAAAGTTCCTTCCTTAATTGAGGAGTTGGACAAGTAGTAGGGTCAAAATATCACTTTGTTGGTATTTACTCCTATTTGTTGTTTTCCCCACTTTGGTCTCATTGTTTTAATCCGGAAGTCTCATTGTATTCGAGATAAAACGAGAGTTGGCACAATATTTCAAGAGGAAAGGCGGGTTTTGAATTCAATGCAGTATTTTATTATATTACATTGTTCTGTAAATAAACAGTTTATAGCTAAACAATCATATACATTTTAAAGGTAATTTGCTGACTTGCTGACATATTCTTTAAGTGTACAGTTTTTGATATTTTGGCAATTTGATTATGTTTTGTAATGTACATGAATCGTAATTTAAGATGGCGATTTTGTTGGAATTCTATTTTACTTCTTTCTGTAAGTTGTGATTACTATTAACTTACTCCTAAGATTTTATTAACATGCATGGCACTATAAATTCCTTATTACCATTAACAGCATCAGCACAGCACCAGAAGCGAGTGTGGAAGTTGTCCAGTCAGAGTTGTGGCATTGTGTTTATCCCAAAAGTCTGGTGGGCCATGTAAATTATATTGTATTGTATCATTTGATTATGTACATGCATAGTCATTATTTTAGTTCATTTTGAGATGCTTCTATCTTTTTTGAAGGAAGGGACCACTGTGCTTAAATATATTTCTTCATGATGATTTATGACTGAATTAAATAAATACACATGTAACTATTAATGCATCCAGTAAAGTAATTAAGTTTATAACAATTTTATAACAATGCAAACTGTATTGATTGTCTAATTTCAGAACCAGATATGATCAGGGTACAGATTGAGAGCATTTGGAAGTGTTTTGTTATAACAGATTATAGAACAATAAAGAAAAGAAAAACAGACCACATATTTCTTCTACTTATAATTGGTAATAAGTACTAAATAAGACCGAGTATAACATTTAATTATTAAATCAGTTCGGAGAGGAATTTGTGCTGAACTCTGTGATTTATTTATTTATTTATTTTGTTGGGTTTAACGTCGCACCGACACAATTTTAGGTCATATGGCGACTTTCCAGCTTTAATGGTGGAGGAAGACCCCAGGTGCCCCTCCGTGCACTATATCAGGACACTCGTTAACAGTATATGAACCAGAATCTTTATATAATAAGTACAGCGTCAGATGTACTCAAGAATTCACATATATGGAAATGTTGTGTTTTAGACTAGAGATTCGCTGTGCTTCTTACATCATCTAAATGTTTAAAGTGAGATATAACTTTAAGAATAATTTGTGTGTCTAGTAAATCTTCATTCTACCAGAACACACACATACACACACACACGCGCGCACACACACACACATATATATATATAGTAGAGAGAATTTATACGAACTAAATCACCACCACAATATACCAGACCAATTACGGCAAAGCGCCTAGCAGTACAAACGAACACGCACATGCCACAGCAAGTCCACTAACCCAATAAGATTAGTTTCGATGCTGCTTTATATACGAGCCCGAATTGTACTACACATTCGTACTGGTTCAAAATTTGCATATATATACTCAAATCTCTGTTTTCATGTCTCACAAATCAGTAGTGACATTTTAGTCTTTTTAACTGAATGGGACCAGAGAAGCTATATTTTCTCTCTCTGAAAGTTAACTGGATCTCGAGGATACGTTGAATATATATATAGATAATTTGCATTAAGGGATATAACTATATTCAGAACAGTTGACTTTCCCATACGTGAGATCCGCTAGGATACAAGTTCGCATTATAAATTATTATATAGTAGAGAGAATTTATACGAACTAAATCACCACCACAATATACCAGACCAATTACGGCAAAGCGCCTAGCAGTACAAACGAACTCGCACATGCCACAGCAAGTCCACTAACCCAATAAGATTAGTTTCGATGCTGCTTTATATACGAGCCCGAATTGTACTACACATTCGTACTGGTTCAACATTTGCATATATATACTCAAATCTCTGTTTTCATGTCTCACAAATCAGTAGTGACATTTTAGTCTTTTTAACTGAATGGGACCAGAGAAGCTATATTTTCTCTCTCTGAAAGTTAACTGGATCTCGAGGATACGTTGAATATATATATAGATAATTTGCATTAAGGGATATAACTATATTCAGAACAGTTGACTTTCCCATACGTGAGATCCGCTAGGATACAAGTTCGCATTATAAATTATTATATAGTAGAGAGAATTTATACGAACTAAATCACCACCACAATATACCAGACCAATTACGGTAAAGCGCCTAGCAGTACAAACGAACAGGCACATGCCACAGCAAGTCCACTAACCCAATAAGATTAGTTTCGATGCTGCTTTATATACGAGCCCGAATTGTACTACACATTCGTACTGGTTCAACATTTGCATATATATACTCAAATCTCTGTTTTCATGTCTCACAAATCAGTAGTGACATTTTAGTCTTTTTAACTGAATGGGACCAGAGAAGCTATATTTTCTCTCTCTGAAAGTTAACTGGATCTCGAGGATACGTTGAATATATATATAGATAATTTGCATTAAGGGATATAACTATATTCAGAACAGTTGACTTTCCCATACGTGAGATCCGCTAGGATACAAGTTCGCATTATAAATTATTATATAGTAGAGAGAATTTATACGAACTAAATCACCACCACAATATACCAGACCAATTACGGCAAAGCGCCTAGCAGTACAAACGAACTCGCACATGCCACAGCAAGTCCACTAACCCAATAAGATTAGTTTCGATGCTGCTTTATATACGAGCCCGAATTGTACTACACATTCGTACTGGTTCAACATTTGCATATATATACTCAAATCTCTGTTTTCATGTCTCACAAATCAGTAGTGACATTTTAGTCTTTTTAACTGAATGGGACCAGAGATATATATATATATATATATATATATATGATCAGACAATCACTCCACAAAGTAAACGAAGAGTGGTTCATAAAATTTGAACTTACTTGTGAAAGTTATCACAAACTTTTAGAAAAATTTCAATCGGCACAAAGTCAAGTACAGAGGACATGTCGACCCACCCGCTTAGCTCAGTAGGTAAGAGCGTCGGTCTACGGATCGCGTGGTCGCGAGTTCGATCCTCGATTCATGTTCTCTGTAACTATTTGATAAACGACATTGTATCTGAAATCATTAGTCCTCCACCTCTGATTCATGTGGGGAAATTGGCAGTTACTTGCGGAGAACAGGTTTGTACTGGTACAGAATCCAGGAACACTGGTTAGGTTAACTGCCCGCCGTTACATGACTGAAATACTGTTGAAAAACGGCGTTAAACCCAAAACAAACAATCAGAGGACATGTCAACAACGATACGTTTGGGATACAGAAAAAATCCGGTGATTCAGACGAAACTAAGTAATATATAAAGATTATAGTAGTAAATGAAAACTTTTAGTGAATGCAAAAGTTTCAAGAAATAATTTAAACTTCAGGTTTACCACTGACCGAAGAGACAGTAATTACAGACTGGTCTACACTTAAAATTATTTTGATTTGACTTTACACAGTGAATCACTGATTTCATCAGTCCGATGGAATTGTGTTCATTATATCATACAGGTGGTGAGTGAAATGTAAAATTAATGTTATTGTTTTTTTCAAAATTGGGAGTTGAAACCTTACAACTGTTTAGTATTTTAGTCATCAGTTGGGATTTTTGAGTGATTTGAATAAAGTACTGGTGCAAAACAAAGAAAATTCAATCGAGTTGGTGTGCTATTGTAAAATCTAAAAATAAAGACAATTCACAAGTCACATTAACTTGGTAAAAGGGATTTTAACAGTATTAAACTAATTGGTGAAGGATTCTGCATGATGAATCTTCTATCTATCTCTTTTCAAACCAAATTTTAATCTCTTAACTCTATTGAAATAGCACTCAAAGTAAATATTTCTTTTGAAATCCAGATACTTAGCAAATAAAAGATATATTCAACAAGCCAGTACTTTGATATTATTTATAATCAGTTGTATTTATTTTTAGCCTTGTCCTACTTTTGATTCAGTTTCTGGATCTCCAATTATTAGTTTAGGTACACATTTTGGGATTCCAGTAATTTTCCACATACCCATTACAAGTAGATTTTTCATTGGTCCAGTGGTGAACTAATTTTAGTATAAATTAAAATTGGTCTATTATTAGATATTTTCAGAAAATCTGTTTGTGTATTATAGGTTGAAAGTCAGTAATTCTAATCCTTCTTTGTTTCATATAAAAACGACAACTTCAGGTCGTCTTTACGTATCTTAATAGAACATTACTTTTTCCTACACCTATTTTTCATGAAAGTTCTATCATAAATTATCGAAACAATGAAAAGAAAATAGGGGGTTGAATAGTTCCTAGTGAAATGCCAGTTGTGGTCTGCTACCCTAAAAATGGTGCACATTTGCTCTTGTCCGCACAATAAACACATACTTCTGGTTTCGATCTGCAAAACTTACCATGCGGGTGTATGAACATGAAAACCGTCTCATTTCATGCAGAATGTATTCTAGCAGTGAATAAAATGTGAAGCACATTTTCGACCGAATTACTGACCTTATTCCTATAATACAGTGTTTGTGTTTTACATTAAAGTGTGGTACCTAGTATACAAAGTTCAAAGTTTATACTTTGTATTCATGTAGCCTTATTTGATTTAAACATTATTATCTAATAACAAATATTTAATATTGATTATATCCTGAACTTTTGAATTAGAGAAATACATAGACAATTTTGGTAAATTGTATTGATAAAAGCTGTTTTTCCCATATAGTGAATAAATTGAAAATTGAAGATATATAATATCTTGTGTAAAAAAGTACAAGGAAATATATGACTGCAGTTCTATTCAGTACAGAACTTTTAAGATATTTAGAAAGGTATTTGGTCTACTTAATATATTATTGTGGTTGGTTTAGAAGTAGTCTATTTATTACATCAGTAGCTTAGTATAGGAATAATTGTTTATGGTAGTTTATGGTAATTTTTTGATTGAGAGTCCTACATTCCAGAACATTGTTGAGTGACAATTAGAAATACTTAAGGTTACTGAAGATGGTTCACTGTCTATTATAAATACTTAAAGTAGTTCACTATATATTAGATATGTAAGGTAGTGGTTCATCATATATTAGAAATTTAAGCTGGTGGTTCACCATATATTAGAAATTTAAGGTGATTCACCATATATTAGAAATTTTTCGTTCTAAGAATATCGACATTCTTCGGGGACGAAGGTAAGGGTGATGTCACCTATAACACTTGGAAGTATGAAATTTTGTGCTTAAAAGAGGAGGAGACATACCCAGAGGAAACAATTTTATTAGCCATTCGGAGATCGGTAAGGGGTGAAGCGGCCGACATAGTAAGAAGATTAGGAACCAAAGCGTCTGCTGGAGAAATTATGACTAAATTCCACAGTAATTATGGACAGATTTATTCAGTGGAAACTGTTTTAAAGAAATTCTATGCTTGTGAACAGGGATAAATGGAATCATTTGCAAAATACTGTGCAAGAGTGAAAGAGCTGTTTACACAGGTCATTGAACTTAATGCGTTGAAACCGTCTCAGCAGAAAATATTGATGAGCGTCGTTTACCAAGGTATGAAACAGCCTTTGAAACAGATGACAAACCTTAAGTTTGAAATCGCAAAGGATTTTGATACTTTTACGACTGAAGTGCGGAAAATTGAAAGCGATCTCTCAACAACATCTACAAAAAAGAAGAAAGGAGCAACGACTAAATGTCTATGACAGGACGTGATGGAAGCACCAATTTCAATAAAAATGGTCCTGAATTAGTTGGATCATCCAATGAATTTAGCATAAAACTGAATAACATAGAATCTGTAGCTCTCCTAGATACTGGATCTTGCATTTCAACAGTGAGTGAACCATTTTATAAAAGACATCTAAACAAATTACCACTTCATCCAGTACAGAATATTGTTAACATTGAATGTGCCAATGGAGAAGGACTTCCTTTCTTAGGATATACTGAGACTAACTTTTCAACAGATGTTATTCCAGAACTTAAAGATCAACCATTCCAAAATTCCGGTTTTATTTAAATTATTAGGAACAACAAGTGTTTTAAAGGAACTCACTGCATATTGTCAAGAGAACTTTGGAACATTTTTTTTTTTTTTGCAGAAAGCTTCATTGAAAACTCCCTGGTACTTAGCTCTAAGATGTATTACTTTAAGGGAGAAAGAACTGAACCGGAAAAAGACAAACTTGCAACTACGGACACAGTACACATTGCGCCAAAATCCATACTTTGTGAACTACAACCAGTAACTGTAGACGAAACTGTTTATGACCGAATAGAACACGAGTCCAATTTCAAGAAAATCTTCAATGTTACCACAGAGTCATCACTTACACCAGAACAAGACCAGAAAGTTAGAGAACTCTTAAAAAAGCACATGGACATTTTCTCTAAGAACGAAACAGACATTGGCAGCTGCGACAAGGTGAAGCACAGAGTTGATCTCATTGATGAAACGCCTTTCAAACAGCGGCACAGGAGAATTCCGCCTGGTATGATAGATGAAGTAAGACAACATATTGAGTAACTCCTAGCAAGTGGTGTTATACGTAAATCTAAGTCACCTTGAGCCTCTAATGTTGTATTGGTAAGAAAGAATAATGGAAAACTTCGTCTCTGTGTAGACTACCGAATGCTTAACAACAAAATCATTAAAGACGCTTATTCACTTCCGAGAATAGAAGAAATTTTCGACGCACTGAAAGGAGCATCATGGTTAAGGACAATTGATATGAAGTCAGGATACCATCAGGTAGAGGTAAAGGATGATCACAAAGAGCAAACAGCTTTTCCTGCCAGACCAATTGGATTTTTCGAGTGGATAAAGATGCCCTTTGGATTAAGTAATTCCCCAGTCACATACCAACGATTAATGGAGAAATGTTTAGGTGACTACAATCTAAAAATTTGTATCATTTATCTGGATGATTTGATTAATTTCGCAAACAGTTTTGAACAACACCTTGAAAGATTATATTTGGTACTTCAACGATTAAAGAATGCAACCTAAAATTGTCAGCTGACAAATGCTTCTTCCTGAAAAGACGTGTGAAATTCTTAGGCCATGTTGTGAGTGAAGAAGGTATTGAGACCGACCATGCAAAATTGAAAAAGTGAGGAATTGGTCAACACCAAGTAATGCAGACCAATCAATATCGTTTCTTTCATTCACAGGATATTACAGACGCTATATCAAGCAATTTTCTTCCCTAACAAGACCACTAACAGACCTCGTACCTCCAACGACAACGGAAAAGAAACAGAAACAAGGAGAACAAAAACCTTGGCTTTGGGGAGAGGAACAACAGAGAGTTTTTGATGACATCAAGAATAAATTGACACACACTTCGATACTTGCATACCCAGACTTTACATTTGAATTACATACGGATGCAAGTTGTAAATGACTTGGGGCAATACTCTACCAAAACCAAGACGAAAAGAAAATGGTAATAGCCTATGCCATCAGGAGCCTGTCACGGTCAGAAAAAACTACTCCGCTTTTAAAGGCGTATGCTAGATAAAATTTTCACGAGGCAGAAATCGCACGACGCACCGATTACGACACCGTTTCCGGTAAAGTTGCACGGTTTCGGATAATCGGAGCGTTTAACGCTTGATCAAAATAAGTCAAAATGATAGGATGTACGTTTCGGGACGGCGTGACAACTTTTGACTATCACTGTCCCGTTACGTCCAAGTTTATTCTGAGTAGTTCTGTAAGGACATCCCCAATGAAAACGTACGCAAGATAAAATGATCACGAGGCAGAAATCGCACGGCTCATCGTTTCCGGTAAAGTTGTATGGTTTTGGATATTCGGACAATCGCTGCGTTTATTTTTGATGCTTGATCAAAACGAATCCAAATAACAGGATGTAAGTTACGGGAGCGTGATACCTTTTGACTGTCACTGTCCTGTCACGTCCAAGCTTTTTCTGCGTATTTATGTAAGAAAATCCCCAACAAAGTTTGTGGGAACGTTTTCTGGTACAAGTACATATGAATGTATTTGTAAAGATAACAGGTCTGATCATGAATTAATGTTGACATTAACGCATAAAATTGTCTCGCTGATAATTTTGAACGTATGTTTTGTGCTTTGTTACTGTCATTTTAGTGTCATCGGCGGAAACCGGTGTCGAGGTAGATATCTCCTCGCACTTTTTTCATATCATATTTCCAAAGATTTTAGTCTCTTATTTACAGTTGAGTTACATTTAACCCATTTGACGTTTCTTTATGAATATTTATTTTTAATTTATTGGAGTCTGACAAGAATTTTAAGACCATTTTGGATTTTAACGGATTTTATTTCTCGGCATGAACATCAAAAACCAGTATCATAAAGGGGCAATATTTCAAAATGATATTGTGAAAAATTTAATTCGGTGACCATCCATTTTCTTTTTATATTTTAAAAGTAAACATTATATTCTGCTATTCTTGCAAGTTTAATCAAATTCCTTTATGTAGATTTGTAAATATTAACTGCTGAAGGAAATATACAATATTCCATAATTATGACGTTTTTTTACCTACGACAACACACAAGTATCATGCAAGTATTTCTTGAATTGCATTAAAATTTCTTTTTGTTTTTAAGGGAAGTAGTCATGTCTTATGAGATTTGACTATCTGTTATACTTCATGAATCATTTATTTGATTCCTTGATGTTATATGCTATGGCAGACACGCTCTAGATTTCAGGATACACTTGTACCCTGGTCATGCATTATAATCTGAAATAAAATGAAAACGAAGTTGGTGACCCCTATTTTTAGGTTACTTATAGAATGAACTAACAATATATGAAATATTAACAAAATCTGTTATTGGGAAAAATGGTGAAATTCTAGCATACGCTTTTAAACTTGAATTTCTGGCTTTAAAATGAGCTATAACAGAAAAATTCTCTGATTATTTGACAAACAACAACTTTACAGTTTTCACCGACAACAATCATTTAACCTACATCTTAACGACAGCGAAACTTGATGCAACAGGACAAAGGTGGGCTTCTGCGCTTGGAGCATACAATTTTGATCTTAAATACAGAAGTGGACTAAAGAATGCTGACGCAGGTGGGATGTCAAGATACCTCTAAGAACAACTACAAACTGAAGATGGAGAAAAACTTGTACTAGAAGATAGCACTGTAAAAGCGATATGTTCTTCACAAGTTCAAGCACTGATAGAGGTTATACCATATTGCACGTTAAATCTAGTAGGCATTAGAGACTGTCAAGGAGAGCCTTTTGTACAAATAGAGTCAAGAGAGATAAGAAAAGCCCAAAGAGAAGATAATATCATTGGCAAGTGGTATCGAGCAGTACTGGACAGAAAACTACCTGGCAAGACAGTCACATTTCAAAGGGAAGACTTTATTATGAAAAGAAATTACAAACACTTGACAATGATTAGAGGAAGATGGACAGACAAGAGATCACTGTGCCATTTTTGAGTGTTCCAAATTTCAAGACTTATTGACTAGCTCAAGGTCAAATTTCATTTCTGTACACAACACTGTGCATGTGGTTCAAATTCAAAGCTGTAGCTTGAGAAATGTGAAAGTAGGTCACTAGATCAATTTCAAGGACAAAGTTCTTTGTACACAAAACTATGCATGTGCATCAAGTTTAAAGGCTGTAGCTTGAGAAATTTGAAAGTAGGTCACTAGGTCAATCTTAAGGTCAAAGTTTAATTCGGTACATAAAACTATGCAAGTGGTCCAAATTTGAAGGCTGTAGCTTGAGAAATGTGTAAGTAGGTCACTAGGTCAAAATCAAGGTCAAATTTCGCTTCAGAACACAAATCTATGCATGTTGTCCAAATTTGAAGCCTGTACCTTCAAAAATGTGAAAGTAGGTCACTAGGTCAATGTCAAGGTCAAAGTTTGTTTCGGTACACAATCCTATGCATATGGTCTAAATTTGAAGCCTGTAGCTACAGAAATAGTAAAGTAGGTCACTAGGTCAATCTTAAGGTCAAAGTTCATTTCGGTACATAAAACTATGCATGTGGTCCAAATTTGAAGACTGTAGCTTGAGAAATGTTAAAGTAGGTCACTAGGTCAAAATCAAGGTCAAATTTTATTTCGGAATACAAAACTATGCATGTGGTCCAAATTTGAAGCCATTACCTTCAAAAATGTGAAAGTAGGTCACTAGGTCAAAATCAAGGTCAAAGTTTTTTCTGGTGCACAAAACTATGCATGTGGTCCAAATTTGGAGGCTGTAGCTACAGAAATGTGAAAGTAGATCACTAGGTCAAAATCAAGGTCAACTCATGTCAAGGTTCATCTTGCCACTCAAAAATATACATATGGTCCAAATTTGAATGTTGTAGTTATTGACAAGAAGATTTTAAAAGCTTTTCTCTATATAAGTCAATATGAACCATGTGACCCCGGGGCGGGGCCATATTTGACCCTAGGGGGATAATTTGAAAAAAACTTCTTAGAGAACCACTAGATGATGCTACATTACAAATATCAAAGCCCTAGGCTTTGTGGTTTGGACAAGAAGATTTTCAAAGTTTTTCCCTGTATAAGTCTATTTAAACCATATGACCCCCAGGGCGGGGCCATATTTGACCCTTGGGGGATAATTTGAACAATCTTAGTAGAAGACCACTAGATGATGTCACATACAAGATATCAAAGCCCTAGGCCCTGTGGTTTTGAACAAGAGATTTTTCAAAGTTTTCCCTATATAAGTCTATATAAACCATGTGACCCCAGGGGCGGGGCCATATTTGGCCCCAGGGAAATAATTTGAATCATATTGGTAGAGGACCACTAGATGATGCTTCAGATCAAATATCAAAGCCCTAGGCTCTGTGGTTTTGGACAAGAAGGTTTTCAAAGTTTTTCCCTATATAAATCTATGTAAATTATAGAAATAAACAAAGGGCCATAACTCACTCATAAATTGTTGAACCAGTCTGATTTTCAGAGGGACACAACTAGGGTACCAATACATCATTCTGACAAAGTTTGGTCAAAATGCCCCAGTAGTTTCTGAGGAGATGCGATAACGAGAAATTGTTAACGGACGGACGGACGGACGTTCTAACGAAACGGTCTTTATGTGACTCCCCCATTGTTCTCTCTATTGTTCTAACAGTCACATAAAAATAAAAATAGTCACATAAACAGAACGGAATGAACGACATCAAAGAGACAGTACCGTTATGCAGTCACTTAACCATCATTTCGCGGGCACGGACGGACGGACGCAATGACGGACGGACGGACCACGGACGCAGAGTGATTTGAATAGCCCATCATCTGATGATGGTGGACTAAAAACAATCAGACAGTTGGTACTACCAGAAATGTACAAGAAAAAAGTTTTAACAGGATTACATAGGACATCCTGGACGGAATAGGACAACCTCACTACACTGCTCTTCTACTGGCTCTGCACCTCAGTGGAACGAGACAACTGGATCAGTCAGTGTGACAGGTGCTTACGAAGAACATTATCACAACCCATCCTTTAGAACATGTAACAACAAACTTCTTATCACTAGAACCTTTTAAAGGGGGAATTGAAAATGTCCTTGTAGTCTTGTAGTCACTGATCACTTAACAAAATATGCTCTAGCCATACCATGTAAAAGTCAGACAGCAAAATCTGCTGAGTAGGTCCTGTATATCAACTTCTTTGCAAATTAGGACATACCGACAAGGTTCCACGCTGATCAAGGAGCAAACTTTCAGTCTCAAATCATTCAGGATTTGTGCAAAATCATGGGAATACAAAAGCCGAGGACCACCCCAAATCACCAACCCCCTCCACTAATCTCCCCCCCCCCCCCCACACACACACCCTTTTTCTACTCCTTCCCCCCCCCCCCCCCCGGCCATCTCTATCTATATTTTGCATAAAATTAAAATGTACTTGTTGGATTTTTGAAGCAACCCGTCTGTAATATTTTTCCATTACAGCCTCTTTTTGTTGTGGGCCTACTTTGCAAATGCGTGGCTCTGAGGCTGTGTTTGTGGTGCTCTGTGCTTCCGAGAAATCTACCCTTACCTATCATCTTCTGAGCGGTACAATAAAACTCTTCTAGATATGCTTGGCACTTTAAACCCAGAGCAGAAGAAAAATTGGAAGAAATATATACCATCCCTCGTCTATGCCTATAATTTTACCGTACATGAAAAGACAAAAATCTCCCCTTTGAACTAATGTTTGGCAGAGAACCAAGACTACTGATATATTCATTATTTGATACAGAAACCGAAATTAACAACAAATCAACAAAGGAATACCTTCAGGATCTTAAACAGAGACTTAAAGAGACCCAAGAAATTGTCAACACAGTAACAGAACAGTCCAAGATTAGACAGAAAGAAGTTTATGACAGAAGAGCAAAAGCCTCCAAACTAGAAATTGACGACAGTGTTTTAGTGAAAACATTAGCCTTTGATGGCAGACATAAAATTGCTGATAGATTTGGACCAGAAACCAACAAAGATGTCAACCAACCCAATAGAGACATCCCTGTTTACGAGGTGAAGTTACACGGGAACCATCTTCTTCCCAAAAGAAATGTCTACAACAATTCGAAAAAGGAAGAAGATAAACATATGAAGATCAGACCAGTTCCAAAACCAAGAAAGAAGACTTCATTAAAAGATGAAATTAAAAATGACCCGCAATCGGCCCGTTGCAAAGAAGACAAAGAATTAAAAAGAGTAAATAGAGATAGAAGAAGAGAAAACAGAGTACAAAGTGACGTCACAGACTCAGAAGAGGAATCAGGTGAATATGTCTCACTGACATATAGAGGGGACACCCTTAAACCTGACGCTTAAGATAGAGATGAGATGAAAGGAGGAGAATATAGAGAAATAGAAAAGGAAGTAGAAACAGATGATAAAAATAATGAGGTGATGATAGAATCTGTCAGAGACACTGACAGTGCGACATCAGTAAAAGAAGTAGACAGGGACCCAGTACAAGACGAAGAAGATGAAAATGACACAAATGTTGAAGAAGAAGAAGAAGAAGAAAGACCTTGTTTAAGGAAATCAGTCAAGCCCAAAAGGCTACCTGCTTGGTCTAAAGACTACCATTTGTACCAACAGACAGACAGGTCAGCTGATACAAAAGTCACAACTTCAAAGAACTTGGTGTCATCAGGTTTACTGGATAATCTGCAACCAGACTTGGTTCATTAGATAATTAAGACTATAATGAAATGATTTTACTATTTTATTGATTTTAACATTTATTTTGTGTTTCAGTTCTGAGAATGTGCATCAGTAACATTGAAATTGTTATACTGGTGCTACGATAGACATTGTGATTAAAGTTCATTGTGTAACATGCAACTATTTCTACCAACTTAGTGATGCTTTGAGGATTTTGTATTTTCAACAAGATAGTACAAAGTGTATAATTCAAATATGTTCATCAAATATTTAAGATACATTTTGTAATATGTAATTTAATGTAAATAGTCACTTATTCTATTGCAGTTTCGCTTCATTCAGAAAGTTATAACTATCCACCTTTTAAATTGAGAGACACAATTTTCAAAAGGAGGGAAAGAGCAAGTAAGTATTGTTATTACCGATCTCTTATACATTTTTCTATACATTGTATTGTATGCTTGTTATTTCCCTGTTTTATATATGATTATAGATGTATTTCTGTAACAGTAGCAGTCTGTGAACAGTAGTCTGTAAAGTGGCTTACATTGTATGTAGTCAACAGAGTGAAATGTAGTCTGTGGAGAGGAGAAGTTGTTTCCTATAAAGTATTTGTTAAATGACAGGACTTTATTTCACAGGTGGGGGAAGTGTGTAAAAGGGTCAAAATATTGTTGGTATTGTTTCCTTTTTGTTGTTTTCCCCACTTTGTTTAGGAAAAACCCACTGAATAGCACTGTATGTATAATATATATTATATAGTTCCATTAGTCTCACGAAGATCGAAATATCTACCCAAACAATCTCATTATTGTTTTAATCCGGAAGTCTCAATGTATGCGAGACAAAATGAGAGTTGGCATAATATTTAAAGAGGAAAGGTGGGTTTTTAAAATAAATGCAGTATTTTATTATATTACACTGTTCTGTAAACAAAAGATTTATAGCTAAACAATTACATACATTTTAAAGGTAATTTGCTGGCCTACTGACATATTCTTTGAAGTGTACAGTTTTGATATTTTGGCAATTTGATTATGTAGTGTAATGTACATAATTTGTAATTTAAGATGGCGATTTTGATGGAATTCTATTTGATTTCTTTCTGTTATTATTAACTAACTCCAGTACTAATGATCCTAAGATTTAATTAACATGCATGACACTATAAAATCCTTATTACCATTAACAGCATTTGCCCAGCACTTGAAGTGAGTGTGGAAGTTGTCCAGTCAGAGTGGTGGCATTGTTTCTGTCCATTTTTGGTTTACAGATTCCAAAATTCTGGTGAGCCTGGTGTGATCAAGTAAAGTAATTCGTTTTCAGTTTATAACAATGCGAATTGTATTGATTTTCTATTTTCAGAACCAGATATGATCAGAGTACAGTTTGAGTGCACTTGTTTGTGTTTTGTTATAACAAATATAGAACAATAAAGAAAAGAACAGACCACATATTTCTCCTTCTTATAACTGGTAATGAGTACCAAATAAGACCGAGTACAACAGGACATCGAAGATTTTTTTCTATATTCTATATAGCAAAACTATCAAAGGGCCATAATTACGATGAAATAATCACAGCAAAAGTTTCTTCCTTTATGGTCATCTGCACATCAAGTTTGTTCATCTGTTAAATATTGATGTAAATCAGGCTAAATTAGTGTGGGGGGAGTTGGACACACAAGATTTCGGGACGGACGGACTCAGTGACAGCAGCAACGCTATATGCCCCCATATAAATTTGGGGGCATGATCTTAAACTTTATACACGTCTGAACAAAAAATCTTTCTATGTCTTTGATCATCTTTGTTTATTCGTACACATAATAAAGGTCATTGTTTACCTTTCCATGCCGATGCACTCGTGAATACTATGATCTTTTGTTATACTATGGATATCACCTGCATGTGACACTCAAACGTAACCCGAAAATTGTTATTTTGATATGCAATACAGAAAATAAACCCAATATGCATGCACGACAAAATCAGCTAAATATCTGTAAACAGTGAAAAGCGCTGAAGCGTCGGACGGACAAATATCGCCTAAACGCACTCCTTATAATAATGCATATAATAATGACGTTAAATGTAACTTACCCACATTTTGATCTCTGTGCCAAACTGAAATTGCACAGAAATTGTTTGAGTGATACAATATACCTTTATATTTATAAAAGACAAAGGTACACAGTTATCGATTTGTTTAAAAAGTAGTTTTTTTAATCATAATTAAGAAGAAAGTCAATAATTAAATAAACTTTGCTAAGCAGAAGACAATTTCTGAAGGTAAATACAAAAATACATACAGTAACCATTGAATATTTAACACATACATAGTAATCATAAGCAAAAGGACACGTCACACAAATTTGATCCAGGTGCCCTGACTAGACAAAATCTGTTAATGTGTAACGAACCGAACTGCTAGGAAACTGCAAAGACCTGGTCATTTTCCTTCTTACATCTGTTACAGTTGTGACAGGTCAAAATCGGACCACAAAGTCAAGGTGGGGACTTAATTAGTAAGGAATCACGAATCTTTACCTGAGCTTTTTCAAAGGCGTGTAGTTCAAAAGAAGTATTTTTTTTCAAATGTTTTACATAATTAGGAAAGGATTATTTAACCCCTGTGGTGATTTCAAACACCAGATACTCAACATGAACAAACATCGGCTGAAGCTACCAGTAAACGGTAAAGCATAAGAGGGCTTTCAAAACAGAATATTTTAAAAGCATACTTTCATTTTGTAATTGTTTGTAACACATACACCTCTGAATTTTTCTAGATCGACACAGCTTAAACAAACATGGTCAATAATAAATGCAATATGTCAAAAGCAAAACGTTGAGATTTCACTGAAGGTTTTGATTTATACCTCATATATCTACATAAAACTTGCATCCCTTTGACAGTCTCTGGTCTGGCATGAACAAACTTTTTAGGAATTTACAAGCCAATACTACATGTTTAACATATTAGGTTAAAACCCAAGTACTAACTTTCAGAGACAATGAAAGTTTAAGTTTTTCTATGTAATATTTTGTAAGCCGCTGACCCGTTTTCCGCGAATACTTAGTTGTAGTCGACAGGATGTAAAAGTAACTACTGTTATACATCAATACATGGAAAATGAAACAATGCTGATGTGACCACTTTTCTGATGTATTTACTAGAATCTACTATATATAGGCTCACATTGAAAGGGCATAAACCAAAACCAACTTTTGTCACAAGCCTAAATGGCATATTGACATACAAAAAAGACGATAAATACCTATTTATAGTATTTTATTGTAGTCATAACCAACATTTACTGCTTCTAGCTGTAAAGTTTTTGCTCTTAGAAAATGGCCATAGTGTGCAATTTATTTCGAAATAATACGGAAACATAAATTGAGACTGAAACGCAACTGTACCAGACCATAGAAAGTGACTTGTAAAAATAAAAGTCTTACCGTTCCATACAAAAGCATCAATGATTTGTATGTGCATTTCTCTTGCATCAACACTTGTAGCGTTTATGTACGTGAAATTCTTTAAAATCTCTGGAACATCGCATTGTTCTATCTTTATTGGGATAATAGTGTAGTTTTGGTTTATACTGGCATGTAACGCTTGTTCTATTTCATGCATACAGAATCGGCTTTGAACAAACTTCTCCGAGAGTACCACTAATATGCTCATACTCCTATTTATCGAGTCGTGTATGTTTCCGATTACCTGTTGTCCTGGTAAAAAATCCCGTTCATGATAGCAGCACTTTATCCCTTCTCTTTCCAGATTGTCAACAATAAGTCTTACATCCTCCGCGTTGTCTTGAATGTAAGATATAAACATGTGATAGTCTTTAGTATGTGGCAAATTTGGAATATTCCAGTCCTCCTTTTCGCTATGAATCCGACGTTCCAAATGATTTATTTCAGTATCTTCCACTTTATCAACATTTACACATGTAAATTCATTTAAATCGTATCCGTTCGCCATGTTAATATAGCCCAGTTATTCTATTATATTTTCGGAAAACTCCAATATCTAAAAATAGTTTATGTGTTTACTTCTCTGTGCAAGGTCGTTCAAATTTCAAATCAAGGAATATCTGGGACATATCTGTTAAACAATTCTGTTTAAAAATGACTATTTTAACTTCGGCAATGAAGTTTAAAAAGTTACTGCTGATTGAATCCTTTGTATGTTTAATGGTAAGTATATTTTAGTTGTGTTCGAGTAAACAATCTGTAGGCATATTTTAGTACAATATGATATCATACATCAAAATGTTTGTTGGGGTAAACGGAATTCAGGTGGATACTAGATTCAAGCTTTTGTGAGGCTCCAAAAGGCGGGTGGGCATGTGATAAAAAATAATAATGAAAGCAAAATGTTGTTTGAATTACAGATTAACGTAAATCTGACTTAAGGATTCGATGGATATTTGAACATCACAAAATCACAGCAAAAAAAAATTGTTTTACATGAAAATCGCACAGCATATAAAACAAGTACTAGATTTTTCGATATTCTAAAATACAACTGTCAATTTACTGTTGGATTCTTGAATTCCCGAAAAGGGACCACATTTAGGGGTCACCCTTCTGAACAGTAAAGCGCCCCGTTTGTTATTAACCACGCACACGTGACTATAACCCTTATAATCCCCTAAAAACCCTTAAATACTGCTGCGCAGCTGCAATGCATGAAATGTACAATTCTCCAAGATGGCGGTCCCCCAGAATCCCCAATGTTCGACGCTAAAACCCTTTTCCCACGGTACGGTACCGTATTTTTCTCCTAAAAGGTAAACGACCACTACAATCCCCCCCCCCCCACTTTATCCCAAAAGGAGTGTAGCCTACCCTATTGCTCAATATGCCATCCAAATATTAGAATTTTGAACCCAATGTCAATAAAAACTCAAAAAAAAACCCATCTTATGAATTTAAGAAATGTGGAAATTTGTACGCCATTATGTAAAAAGAAACCCAGAATCAATGGCGGTCAGTTCAACGCACTCGTCCCTGGGCAGTTCCAGCCATTTGGAAGTTTAACCAGTACTAAAAATGCAAACATCCGCAAGCAACTGACAACTTGCAATTTGCCTACAAGGCAACTCCTCCCTTGATTCGACCTACAAGGTCAATCACAAATCCCTCTCTGTCTACCCACATGGCAGATTACAACGTCCCCTTAGTCTACCTACAAGATAGACCACAAATTCCTGTCATTTCCAGCTTACGAAGCAAGAAAACATCTCTTCAACCCCCATTGCAGCATGTAAACATGAACGCCTTTTCCCATCTCTACTGACTGTAAAGTTTCACCCCAATTCCTAGTGGTGACTGCAAGGACCCGCTCCACCTCTTCGTTCAACAATATCGCCACTGCTGCCGCTGTCATACCAATGAACCAGGGTGCGGAGATAACAGTGCAGATGGATCTTCTGCTCCCTTGGCACAATTCCCACACACTGATAAAAGAGGGATGCGAGGAGCTCCGAAAACTCTGCTTCCTGCCGTCCTCTGCAGTGCAGCACAACACATGACGTGGCTCCAACAGGCCCAACGCTGTTTACTAGAAATCCCTTTGGACTGCCCACTCTTCCAAGGACCCGGTGATCCAGTCCAATCTCTCCCAAACCTACAACTTCTGGCCACTGAAGTAACTCCTGTAGTTTATCGACTGTTGCTGGCCTACCCCCCCGCTGCGTGCCTTTGATGTAAACCTACAGTGGTCACTTTCCCCTGGCTTTTTGGGAAGTTGACTCTTCCAGCGAAGGGTAGGTGATTGGTTCGCAAAAATTCGCCACTGCACCACAGAGATGGACGCAATTGCTCTGATCCATCGATTGAGCAGACCCTGCAACTCCCAAAGGTTTTGTATGTGCTAACCTTAGCTCCCTTCCCACCCTACCCAATGTGAAAGTGGCTATCAAAGCACCTTTCATTCCGTCTGCCGTCTTGTATTATCCCAGCTATGGGCTCAGTACAACTGAGCCCCTTTCTCTCCCTTCCGCAGAACTCTCTGCCTGCTCCACACTTCGCCCACTCCTGCTACCTCAACATCCATGGCCTCGACTCGGAGTTGGTTCCCTCGAGGGAAACTTCTATCCCCTACGATGATTCTCCGCCTGTGACTGCCTCCGTACGACGGGGACTTTCTTCACCGACACACTGGCTCCCCCCTCTGGGCTGAACACAGTCCCCACAATACGATTGCCAGACTGAGCTCCGCGCGTGCCCTCCAGATTGACAACCCCTCCTTCTGCCGATTCTTCACTTTCGGGCATCGCGTGCTCTACTTCCCTCTCGCCCCCCCCCTCTTCTGGTGCTGAAGACTCTTCTCGCCCTCAACTCTGTCCTCCTATTAGCAGAGGCAAATAACCAAGAACAAATATGCTCCCTCTGATCCAGGAGCTGGAGTACCTCCATCAACCCCACCCAGTGGAACACCAGAATGGTGGGGTTCAGTGGGAACAGCGATAAGATTTCTGGGACACAAGCCCCGTTCCCTCGATACATCCTCACTACCCTCCTCGTCCAGTCATCGATCTGCTTCTTTCAGTCGCCTGGTGCCCTCTAGCAAATTCAAACGTCCCATAAAGTCAGCTGGAGATCCCCCTGGCCCAACAATTCTGGTGGCTAGATACTCAGTGCTTCAATCCTATCCTAGTTGCCTTCCTCCCGCCTGCTTTAATGTCTATTTGGTAGGGTAGTGGAAGTTAAAAGCGTGAGCCTTGGGGTATAAAATACTCCTTGGAGCACCAGGATATTGGCACAACTTTCGTGACTTACTGCTAAAAGCGTAGAGGTTGCAGACTTTGCAGAACCAGCAGTTTTTCCCCTTGAGGGTCCCCAAACACTGGCCAACTCCTAATTTACTTCTACCTGCTGTTTTGACTCTGAGTATGACTGGTAGGTAGTTTTGCTACAAACAACCTACACTTACTTCCATCATCCCACAGGAAGCTGGAAGGTCACGCTTCCCTACACACTTCGTGCTCTACGACTGCCTCTGGCTCACGTTCTGGGTTACCCATCCTGCTACGAGCAGGAGTCTCCCTGATGGACCTCCAACCGCCTGTAAAACGGGATTGGATCCCCCTTAGCTGGACATTCTCGTAATTGAGCGTGGGGTTCCAATCTATCAATTCCTGCAAGTCCTTCATCAGGACATCTGATGGTGACCTTTCTGGTGGAGGAGATGCACTCGCTTCATATTCTATCACCCTCTCTATGCCTGGCACGGTTTTCAACCTTATATCACTAGTGCAGTTCTTTGACTCGGATGACTCCGGCTCACGCCTACGTACGACCCAGATTGTCCGATCTATCCATGCACGACTGGCTAGTTGGTAGTCCTCTGCATCCCTCGCCACTGTCCTCAGCCACTGGTTATTCCCCCCCGTCGGGCTATATCAACCTGACCACCGCACCGTCCTCATCTCCAAAGAACACCTCCTGATGAGAGCATCAGCCTCCTCCCCAGAATCCTGCAGGGCCCATCAAGCCACCCTGCCTATCTCCTCCACTAACCTATCGTAAAAATCGCTTCCCTCCATTCCTGAAACAAAAAATATCATAACCTATCAGTCACATTACGAATGTGATCATTACTGAAGGATATCATATCAATAGAATCGCATTACGAATGCAACCCTTGCATAGAATTTACTGGCCTCCCTTCCCGCACACCCTACATTTATACTTATCAATTTCTAATGCCTCAGTTGGCGTAATATTGACACAGGACCCATGATACAACACCTCACAATCTTTCACACATTATCATGAACCGCCCTTGCCAAGGTTTTTTATAGCTACAATGTAATTGTGTGTCATATCATCATCATCTCTACCCCTTCCGGCTCTGCCTTCCATTTCTTTACCCATGTTTGGTAAATTTCGATCTCTCCCAAAGGCTTCAGCCTATCAGATGGCCCAAAAACCAGAGTTCTTCAATTTAACCTATACCATAGGCCGAAATTTCTTCTCTATGACGCCGGACCTTCCATGGCGATGACAACTTCCTGCACTTCCCCTTAATGGTCGCAGTGTCTATACATACATTACTCTCCCTCTTCGTATACTCTTGTGGGAATTTAAGGTCATAAATACCTCTTCATGCGCTTTAAGGACGTCTTCAAATTATCCTAGTACATCATGAGCTCTCTAAATCTCAGAGGGTTAACTCTGTAACATAATCGTCTGGATTTACCCCTTTCCCCTTTATCCCCTACAAGGGGAAACATCAAGCCTGCTGGAGTATTAGTCTCTCGTCCCAACATCAACCCTGTTTGCAGTGAATCCCGTACTACGGTTCACTGACGCTCTCAAGTGCTCCAGCAACTGCTGTGGTGAAGTCACGGTTCTGGTTGCTTGGGAACATCGTCGCACTTGGTCGATTGAAACGCTCGACCTGGCATTAGATGCTGGGCGGTATTGCGTTGTTCTTGCCCTTATGGATCTCTAAAGCTTTCATATGGCTGAAAAGTTCCCTTAAAAGTTCCTACCCTGATCAGAGTGGATCTGAAAGGATACCCAAATCTCGAGAAGAACTCGTTCACTGCTGCACGGCAGTGACTTCCACTGTTTGCGACGGCAAGGGGACACATTCAACCCCGCTTTGTAAACTGATGACCCATCATCAGAATGTGTTCATTCCCTTGGTGTCTTCGGCAGTGGACCATAAAATCGATTGGACCCTTTCCATTGCAGCTCCTGCCTGAAACTCGTTTGAGGACACTCCCATATGGGCCCGCTTTCTTGCTCTGTTGCAGGCATCACAACTACTGACAAAGTCTCTAACATCCCCCGACAAACCATCCCAGAAAAACTTTTCTTTCACCTTGGCTTTGTCCGTGCCACCCCCTGATGCGCTGCTGAAGGGAGGTCGTGATTCAGACGTATGGCCTGGTCCCTCAAGCTAATGGTACGCCCAAATTTCTTGTCGCCGTCCTTCATCCATATATAACGCACCATCAATCAGCTCAAAGCCTCCTTATTAAGCCAGTACGATTTCGTCGGGACCTTCTAAAAAAAATTTCCCCCTTGGCCTGGCTCCTCTCCAGTCTCCAACCACCAACAACCGGCCAACTTCTGGTCTTTGGCTGCTCAGCAGACTTCCTTCAACTTTAAAATCCCCAGCTACATGGGCCATTTTCATCCTTCACCATTACCTCTGTAACAACTACTTGGTGTACTCCATCCACCATCAAAATCTCCAGATGTACTACATCATCCTCATCGCTACACTGTAAAGAACACTGAACTCCTTCGCTTCTGGGATCTACCGTATCGCTCAAAGGTTCCCCACCACAGGATATACTCTTGATCCGCCATCGTGGTACATAATTTGCCCACTCAAGGATCCCCTCCTGTGGATTTACTGGCATCTTACTCGTATGACGGCTCCCCCCCACAGGTTTATCAGAACCCCCTTTCTGAAGAGTACGCGTCCGCACTCTCAGGAATTCCCCCACCTATTGATTACTACCATCATCTCGGAGCACCGGCGTATTTTTGATCAACTCTTGATCTCCGCCCCATTGGGTACCCCTACAGAAGTAACGCTTTCCTCCTGACTCATGGAATGGCAACTTCTCCCCACCCAAACTCTTGGTTCTAACCTCGGCGTCCTTCAAATCCCTAGCCCCCCCCAAAAACCAGAGGCACAGCTTCATCAACATCTTCAGTGAACTTTTCCCAGCTATCGTGCGCCTTCTCGCAATACTTGCCCCCTCCGCACGGCAATTCGCTTAATTCACCTCAGTTCTGTAGGTACCCCACAAATCACTGGTATTTGGTGGAGTGACAACGCATCAGCATTGCAGTGCTTGCGTCCGACCCTGTGTTGCAATATCATGTTATATTGCGAAAGCTCCCCCAAACCATCTAGCTAGCTGACCTTGTGGCTCCTTAAATTTCAATAGCCACGTGAGACTGGAATGGTCTTTTTTTTTTTTTTTTTTTTTTTGTTGGATTTAACGTCGCACCGACACATGATAGGTCATATGGCGACTTTCCAGCTTTAATGGTGGAGGAAGACCCCAGGTGCCCCTCCGTGCATTATTTCATCACGAGCGGGCACCTGAGTAGAACCACCGACCTTCCGTAAGCCAGCTGGATGGCTTCCTCACATGAAGAATTCAACGCCCCGAGTGAGGCTCGAACCCACATCGATGAGGGGCAAGTGATTTCAAGTCAGCGACCTTAACCACTCGGCCACGGAGGCCCCTTGGAATGGTCTGTCCGCAGTACAAAAGGCCTACCTAAGAGATAGTACCTATATTGTCTTGTGAACCGTACGACGGCCAAAACTCCTTTCTCGTAACACAATAATTACGTTGCTCCGGTGTCAACAAATAGCTACCATAAGCTATAACTTTCTCCTGACCGTCTTGTACCTGTATTAGTTCCCAGCTACCGCTATGTTCGAAGCAAACAGTGTCTGAATGAACGCATCTCTATGGTTAGGAAGGGCCAACACTGGAGGCTCGTTAATGCAAGCTTTAAGCATCAATGCCTGCTGCTGGCTCCTCTCCCACACAAAAATCCTTCCCCACCACCTGTATATGGCTCATGAGTGTCGCAAATCCTTGACAAACCCTTTATGGAATTGGCGAGACCCATGTACCTTGAACATCCTTGGCATTCTGGGTTGGCCATTGCATCACTCCTCAATGTCCTTTTCCGCCATAGCCAATGTATCGTTACTAACGATACGCCCAAAAACTCTACTTCATGTGGAAGAAAAACACTTTCGGTTTAACTTTAGACCGTATTTACGAAATCGATCAAGAACTTCGCAAGTTTTTAAGTGGTCATCAAACGTTTTCTAGAACCAAAATATCATCTAGGAAAGCCCGAACTTTTCCAGTTTAAACTGGGGCTACGGGGGATTCAGAAATCTTTTGAAAATGTGGTGGCGCATTTCACAACCGAAGCCTTTCACATGCTCAAAAAACCATATTGGGAACAAACGTAGTCTTGTGCCGGTCTTCTTCCTTTTCTTCACCCGCCAAATTTTGCAAAAAGTTGGCATCCAGCTTTGAAAACCAGCAACTTCCGCCAGTGTGTCCAGGCAATCACGACCAAGGGCAAGGGAAACACATCTTTTACACAACACTGTTTAAGGCCCTGTAATCGACACACCAGCGAACAGTTCCATCCCTTTTCCTTATTAACACTGGTGCTGAAGCCCCTTCAGAAGTTGATTCCTGAATCACCCCCGCCTCAAGCATCTTCTTCAGATGTGCTTCTTCCTCCGCCACAAAGCATTCAGGCGTACGACGCATGAGCTCTTATCGGTTTGGCCGTTCCAGTGTCTATGCTGTGCTGTATCCAGTGAAGTTCCCAGGTCGAATTCACTTGTTGCAAAATCATCTTGATAATCCAAACCAAAAGCTTCGAAGCTCGCTTTTCTGTTTATCATCCAGGTGTGGTCGTTGACTTGGCATATACATCTTTCAGGTGACCCCGGGACCTTAACATTTTCATCATCCTCCCCTGCCCCCAACGGAATGCACTTCAACTTCCACTTTTGGATTAGTACCTCTTCAAATGGATAGGCACTTGCTACTTCCAACCCCTTCTTCAGCAACCGGAACTTATCGGAAGCATTTACCCCCACAGTGTAAACATTACTTCCTTGACTATGCACAGTCTTTGGGACAAGAACTTTTAAACCCTTTAACTGGCTCTATCATGAACTCTGCATTGCACGATTACGCTGCACTTGACTTGCATCACAGAATTTTGCGGCACAACACTCCTCTTACACACAGTGACCCTCGCTACGAGCGGTTCGCCACTAGCCTTGTCAACATTTAGGTGCAAATCTTCTCCATCAAAGTTAAAATTATGCCTTTTTCTCATGTCAAGAACTGCTTTACTATGCACCCAATTTAAAACCTAGTAGCATGTCTTGTGCATTTGGTGCTTACATATATAGTTTCACGTATACCTTAGACCCAATTTGTAGTCTAACGGCCCGACCACCAAACATACATGGATAACTCCTCCAGCTGTCAACAAATTAGCATTTTCACAGTCTTTGGCTTCACTTTCAATTTTTATACACCCCTTCAGAGATAATGGTAACTTTTGCTGCTGTGTCGACGATAGCTTCAAAACCCCTGTTTCACCACCCTTTTACCTTTATTTGTATTTAGATACAGACGACAATTGGAAAAACAGTTGTGGTTACGATTCATCACTTTTACCTTCACTTGCTTGTCCGATGCTTCAACTGGTTCCTTATCCGTTGCAGAAGCAGTAGCTCCATCCCCGCCCATCTCTGGAGAGCTATCTGATTGACTATCATCAGTCTGTGTACCTGGTTCGAGCAAATATTTTCTAACTGACTTTTCGAAAGCTACAGGGGGGTCAAGATCACTTGAATTATCTGTACTTGACTCTAAATTTGTGGGTTCCCGATTACCTCTCTTACGGCCCTTTACTTTGTGGGTCTGGGTGGGGCCGTTCCACCCGACCCTTTCCCATTTAAATCCTGATTACTGGTCGGTTTATCTTGCTTCTCTTTACAGTCCCCCATCAGATGCCCATTCTTGCCACACTTGAAACACTTTAAATCCGGGCAATTTGGTTTTATGTGCCCCGGCCCCCCACATGTAACTTTGGCTTGACCCGAAAACCCTCTACCACGACCTCTACCCTTGTCCGCTGGTCGCTCCACCGTAACTTTTTAGTATTGGCTCCCCAGGTCATCCCCCCATCTTCTGCACATCCTCTTTTGTCAAGTTTGACTCCTTGTGCTTGTTTCAAGTACATGGGCAGCTTCCCCATTTCCCTGTCTCTCGTACACGAGATACACGTGATTTCCATACACCGCCTGGTGAACATGTTGATACCACTTAACATGTTTCCCTGGCATCCTCTATGTTGCGATGTCGCTTCACGCAAGCATCCTGCGCTGCCGCTTTATCGTGTATTTAGCACAAAACCTTGTAACCACTTGCTGGTTTGCATACTTCTCAGGCAGTTCCCTAAAGGTACGGGTTGACAAAGTCAAAGCCATCCGCCCCAAACTTCTAAACTTCATCAACCCCCCGGCACGCTTGCTGAAAACGAACATTTGCAGTTTCTGCCAACTCCTTTGCGCCAAACCCTTGCTCAAGTTTTTCATTAGACGTCTGTACGACAGATGTCATTACTCAGTAACGTGGCATAAAATTCCGCAGCCTTGCCTGACAAACACCAACACAAACAATTTCTGCACTCCTCCTCACTCCAGTCTAGGCATCGGCATACCCCTCAAAATGCTTTTTAAATGCCGTCCAATTGCCCTGCCATCATACAACAGATTCTTTGGCACGCCCCGTGGGGTACTTTCGTTTGTTTTTTCTTGGGCACCGGATTTCATCATCCGTACTTCAAACGATTTAGTCACTGTCACTTTCTTTTTCTTCTTCAATTTTTCTTAGCTCCTTTGACTTCTCTTCTCTAAGCACCCTCCTCACTGTTTCCAAATCAATTGAGGTGTATACGTACACGCTTCAGCGCTTTAAAGGGCAGCCCCGGGTTGCCCTTGATCTACCTTTATGGACAGATGTATCTGCATCTGTCATATCTGGGGCCGTTGTTTCCTCTTTCACCTCCACTGGTGCCTCCATAAATTTTTCCGCCAGCTTTACAGGGTCTAAATCCCGCTGAGCAGACGTCCTTCGCACGAACCGCACTTCTCATTTTCCTCAAAGTCTATGGCCTCCAACATAGACTGAGTGACCTTTCCCCCGAGGTGCGCCTGTAATTTCTTTTTAGAAATATTGCCATCCTTCCGCAATGCCTATCTTTCCGCCAACTTTACACCTTACCGGGTATCGCCATTAAACCATCCTTATCTACGAAAATTTTTTTTGTCTGGATTTTAGGATCCCTTTCAGCTGAAGATGCTGCCATTGCTGTTAAGATTTGTGACAGCTTTGGGGTCTTAACCTTTATCGCACTTGAAGGCCCTGTACTACTAGTAATTACGGTCTATATTTTAGCTAGGACTTTAAATTTCTCTTCTTGACCGTACCAATCACTAAATTTAATGTAAGTATACGATACTCACAAAGGGGATACAGTTGTATAAATATACAATAGCTTCACACACTTGACTGGCTAAGAGTAAATTTACCAAACTACACTTTCATAACACCACTCTACCAAAATGCAAATTTAACAAATTTACACCTAAAAAGATTTCGATACCCGTAATATACAAAAACTTACAGCGTCTTGCGAAAACTCCAAAAAAAACCGATTACTTTTACGAACCAAGTAACCGAACAGTTTCCCCACACGTCCACGAATCGACAAATGCTGTTGTTGCAAGTTATTACAAATAACTATCGGTTACCTATTGTAAGTCTCAATATTTTTCCACAAAAGCAATTTACAACAAACAAGTTACAAAACAAATATTTTATTTTTCCATTTAAAAATTAATACACTGAATATATATCGCTCTCACAAAATCTACAAGCACACACACTAGATAAGGACAAGCTAGTTCACACCATAGCAAGCAGTGACCACACCCAAGAGCACCCCGAAATTAGTAAGATTATAGAAGTTTTTATTAAACCCAAAATACCAAAATAAATGCGTGCGGGAAAGAACACCATTTAGCAGTTATACATAAAAGCACAGATGGTCAGACAAGTGCAAGTATTACAGAACAGAAGAAAACTATAAGCTTTATTTTTAGTTAAAAAAAAAGAGCACACGGTTAAATAAAACTACACGCTATTCAGTTACAACATTTTAAAATTTAAAAAATTTAAATTTTTTATTTCTACCACCAAAGGATAACATCAAGGATACAAGATATCTTCAAGCTGTACGCCAGGGAATACCTAACTGCTATGATAAATGATCACTGAATTTTTCACAAAGACTTATTCACAAGATAAAAGTTCACTTGTCACTAAATTGCTATAAAAACTTTAAGAAATTACACTCTTTCACTTTCACTTTCAAGAAGGAAGCAGCTGAGCACCAGTCTCAAGCGCATGCGCAAATAATCCCGCGAAATTTTTACGGAAATGACCCGGAAACTAACGAAGTCTCACAGACCACAAAATCATCAAAAAACTTTTCAAAACAACTGCCAAAGTCACGAAATCTCGCCGACCCTTTAAACAAACGACGCTTTAAATGTTTTTCCCCGTTCGATTGACTCCGGATGCCTAAAATTTGGAATTACAACTTCGCGCGCAAACAAGGGCCCCCTTTTCTCTGACCCGCACTGCCGCGATTTTCAACAACCGTTTCCAAACAAATTCCACACCCAGCACCGAAATCAATCCTGCCGACAACGCCAATAAAGCGCCCCGTTTGTTATTAACCACACACACGTGACTATAACCCTTATAATCCCCTAAAAACCCTTAAATACAGCTGCGCAGCTGCAATGCATGAAATGTACAATTCTCCAAGATGGCGGTCCCCCAGAATCCCCAATGTTCGACGCTAAACCCCGTTACACGGTACGGTATCGTATATTCTCCTAAAAGGTCAACGACCACTACACTGGCTAGGAGGGAAGTAGAGAACGCGATGCCCGAAAGGGAAGAATCTGGCAGAATGGAGGGTGTTGTCGATCTGGAGGTCACGCGCGGAGCTCAGTCTGGCAATCGTATTGTGAGACTGTGTTCAGCCCATAGGGTGGAGCCAGTGTGTCGTGAAGAAAGTCCCTGTCGTACGGAGGCAGTCACAGGCGGAGAATCATCGCAGGGGATAGAAGTTGCCCTCGAGGGAACCATCTCCGAGTCAGAGGCCATGGATGTTGAGGTAGCAGGAGTGGTCGAATGTGTGGAGCAGGCAGAGAGTTCTGCGGAAGGGGGAGAAGAGGGTCTCAGTTGTACTGAGCCCATAGCTAGGGATAATACAGAGACGGCAGACGGAATGAAAGGTGCTTTTGAGCACAGTGTAGCGCCTTTAAAATCTTACCATTTGCAAAGAAATGTCGCAAATCTTCATTTTGATGCATTTGCAACAATGTACGAGTGCTGAAATTTCGAATAATTTGGTTAAAAATCGTTTTCAGGCATTTTCAAAAGTTGTTTATTTTATTTCTTTACAAATGAAATTCTTTTTTAAAGGGGGACACCTTCTTGAGAATATTTAATGTTCAGGACAGAACGGGACAATGTGTTTAAACATGTATTGGACAGAGATTGTTGGTAAACAAGTTGTTCGTTTACCAGTAATTGTTAGACGTTCAATTTACAATTCTTTATAATAATTGAGCCGTGCCATGAGAAAGCCAACATAGTGGCTTGCGACCAGCATGGATCCAGACCGCATCCGCGCAGTCTGGTCAGGATCGATGCTGTTCGCTTTCAAAGGCTATTGCAATTAGAGAAACTGTTAGCGAACAGCATGGATCCTGACCAGACTGCGCGGATGCGCAGGCTGGTCTGGATCCATGCTGGTCGCAAACCCACTATGTTGGTTTTCTTATGGCACGGCTCAATTATCATTGTTTATGGAATAATCATGTATGTTTCACGAACGTCATTATGTTCATTTGTAAATGACAAACTGTGAAATATTGTATATTACGTACAAATAGAAAATTGACAGTCCTGAAATTAAAAAAAAATGCAAGTTTTTCGTTGATTCACTTATTTTTTCTATTGGTCCGCCAAACGTATTTTGACAGATTGCCATTTGCAATCGTATCTCAGGGAAACGACTATTGTAAGCAGATGTACATAATGACTTTCATGAAACGGGTATGATAAATCTATAAAAGGAGAATAATAAACCGTAAAACTAAGTTCTAACAATTGTTTGTAAGCGAATAACATATTTACCGACATTGTATTTATTCAATATATGTTTTCCCGTTGTGTCCTGTACTGTCTTTTCGAAAAGGTGTCCCCCTTTGAAAAACAATTCCATATGTAAAGAAATAAAAATAAACAATTCTCAGAATTCATGAAAACAATGTTTAATCGACTTATTCGACAACAACAAGAACATCGCAATGCAGAGCAATATACACACGAAACAAAGTCAAATGACCTTACATCTCTAAGTCTGACCTTCACCTTGAAGCAAGCCATCCGAAATATGCGCTCTTCACGTCGTCTTGATGTGGTGAACATTTGTGCCAAGTTTTTTGAAATCCTTCAAGCATTTTAAGAGTTACAGAGCAGACACGGAACAAAGTCATATGACCTTTGACCGTCACATAGATTGCTTCTTGTAATTAAATGTTATGGCTAACATAAACATATATTTAATAATGCGTGCAATTATAACCTTTCGACTGTATGGGACTTGTTACGGATAATTGATTTTACTATTTTAAGCTTTTCAGTGAACTGTTTTTTACACAATATCAGTCAGCTCTTTACTGTTTTCAGCTAAATTTTCTGAAAAAAATGTGTACCATACGTTTCGCGTAATACAAGAAATGTTATGAGCCGAGCTCAATAGGTCTCGAAGTGTAGTATACATGCTTAAGTCATCAATTTTTCGAACTTGTTAGGGAAAATGATTGCTTGTTTGGTTAAATATTAGCTTTGAGTATTTATGCGCTACGTATTGTTTTACTTTTCTTGCATTTCAGGTGTTCAGTGAAAAAATTTTGTGTAATGAGCAATGCGGCGGTTTTAACGTTTGCCCTAGAAATAAACCATTTTGTTCAAAGGCCGGATGTGTGTTTGAATGTCAGCAGCCGTTTTATGTGAATGGAACATATTGCGTCTCAACTTGCGGCGACTGGTTTGTGAAAAATCAGCTTTGTGTGCGACACTGTCCTGATAAATGGTTCATAAGAGAAACTCTTGAACTAATTGGAAGCCAGGTATATTTGGAAAAACATTGCATATCATCATGTAGTACTACTGAATATATGTTTGAAGATACATGTGTTCGGGCATGCCCTTTGAACTTTATTTATAAACAATCAAGTCTGTAGTTCTCAGTGTGCTGGTGATAAGCATCTGCTACAGAATTTTTCTATCAACGCTGTAACATACCATGAATGTGTTGGACAATGCCCACAATTTGTCGATGGTATTTACTGCACAGAAGAATGCGGCACAAACAAATTTGTTTTAAATTCAACTTGTGTTGACAAGTGTCCTGATTCACACCCTCTAACTTCAGGAAACGACTGTGTACAAAAGTGCCCAGATACTACAGTGTACTTAGAAAACAACACTTGTCTTACAAATTGCACAGAAGAAAAACCCTTTTACAGGAATAAAACTTGCACAGAGACGTGCCCCGAGACATTTTATATCACTAACCGCAGCGGAGTTATGTTTTGTGAGTATATGTGTCAGGGAGGAGAATATACGTATAAAAACACTTGCTTACATTCGTGTGCCGATGATGGCAAAAGAAATTACTATCTATTTTACTATCACCAGACATGTTTAGAAGAATGTCCTGCAAATTACTTTTCTAAAAAGAATGAATATTATCTTGTTGGAAAATGTGTGGCTTCTTGTGCAAAGGATGAGTTTATTAACAACAATACATGTGTTGAAAATTGTCCAGTAGACACGTTTGTGATAAACTCTTCATGCGTAAACAAATGCCCGGCAAAGTTTCCTATTAACTGCTTAGCAGAAAAGGGTGAGAAATGCAATGGAGATGGCCCTCGTCCACATACATTATCTCAGAAATTATGTGTGTCAAGCTGCCCAAAGAATACGTTCATTTTTAGCAATGCGTGTGTAAAAGAATGTCCGATTTCCTACCGAGTATCTGAGCAAGAATGTGTATCTGAATGTCCAAAAGACTTTCCTCTTGTTCAGAATAAAACTATTTCATATAAAACATGGATACGATGTTACTATTGCCTTTCTGGCTGGGAAACAACTACTCAAACGGACCATATCCTCGAATGCGTTTCTGAGTGTCGTGAAGGGACAGTGAATTTCAACTCTACATGTGTCTATGAATGCCCGTACAATTATCGGTATATCGAGAACGGAACATGTCAAATGAACGCATGTACTAAGCAGTATATGTATAATGACTCTTCAAACATAATTTGTACTGACTCGTGTGGGGATGAATACTTTATTTACAATAACACGTGCGTGAAAGAATGTCCAAATAATGTCTACATAACAAATAAAACGTGTCATTTAGATACATGCAAAACAACGTACATGTACAATACTTCTTCTGTAATAATTTGCACAGATGACTGCATAAAGTACGGATTTATCCATGATAAAGCGTGTGCTACAAAATGCCCGTATTACGTTTTTAATGGTGCGTGTGTGTTAAATTGTCCAGAAAGTCATGCTTTAATGGTAAATCAAACCCGCAAGATACACTGTGACTATGAACAAAAGAACTGTAACAAAACAGTTAGTTATACAGAATGTAAGAATAAATGTCCACAACCTTTATACAAACACAAAGATCTGTGTTTAGATGTATGCCCAAAATCACATTTTGTTTTTGACCAGACATGTGTAGCAATGTGTCCACAATCGCACCCTTTTCATCAACAAATGAATGTGAAAGGTAACAAGACTAATTCACCAGATGGAAAAGATCAACAACTGTTGTCACAAGATGTTAAGTATTTCAATGTGTGTGTTGTACAATGTACCTATCCACGCTATCTCCTTGACAAAGCAACCTATTCATGTCTAGATACATGTCCAAATACAACAAGATACATACATTCAAATGTGTGTACCACAGGTTGCCCGAAAGGAAAACTGTCTAATGAAATTAAGAAAGGAACGGAATGCATCGACAACTGTCCTTCTAAAAAACTCCTTTTTAATAAAACCTGTATTCAAGCATGTCCTCAAAATACATACAATTACAATAATTCTAAATGTGTTTTTAAATGTCCAGACTCGCAGCCTTTAGGATTAACAAGTGGGAAATGGCGCTGCATTAGAAGTTGTGAAAGTTACGAACTATTCAAAAACGGAAAGTGCATTTCTGAGTCAGACTGTGAAGAACCATACTTTGCTTTTGAGAATACATGCGTGAATACCTGTCCAGAAGGTTATATCTGGGTCAACGGATGTGGTAAGAGATGGAGTCAGACCGAAACTATAGTGACCGTAGTGACACTCAGTATATTTATTATTCTGGCTTTTTGGTGCAGAGTAACGCTGAAAGAATATTTCATTGTACTCTCAATGATAATTATCAAGGTAAGGATTCTTTTTGATATTTTGTTCTGTTTGGAAGGATTTTATATGCCTAAACATACTATAATACCAATTTCGACTCGACATGTAACGTAAATAAACACATTTTTAAAAGGTATTAAGAATTTGTATTCCAGTATATATTACACTATATGTACAAGAACCAGCGACAGCAACAACTTATCATGGTCAAACTTCTGAATTTGCTTCAACATAGATTTGTTGCTGTTCTATATATATACAATTTTACCATTAGGTATATTGCTTTGAAATCACCTGATCCTGATATTGACATTATTATATTAATGTTAACATCACTGAGTGCGGAATGTGTAAGTTGTAGAATGTGTAAATATAACTTGCTGTTTTCCCTAAGATGATTAATCATTAAATTGATAAACTCGATGAATTTCCAGAATTTCAAATATAACTGCAACAGACAACCCTACTTCCCAAATCCCTTGATATTCAATTCTCACACGAATCGTTTCACACCACTGATTCAAATCGAATCTATTTCGATTCATGCCATTGAATCCATTGCGCCCATTTCGAGTTAATTACACAGTCGAGTCGCTTTCGATTCCCACAGTTGAATCCATTTCGACTTACAACATTCAGTCCATTTCGACACACATTGAATCGATTTCGATTCACACTATTGAATCAATTTCGACTCACATTATTGAATCGATTTCGATTCACATCATTGAATCGATTTCGATTCACACTATTGAATCCATTTCGACTCACATTATTGAATCCATTTCGACTCACATCATTGAATCAATTTCGACACACATTGAATCAATTTCGACACACATCATTGAATCCATTTCGACTCACACTATTAAATCCATTTCGACTCACATCATTGAATCCATTTCGACTCACATCATTGAATCAATTTCGACACACATCATTGAATCCATTTCGACTCACATTATTGAATCCATTTCGACTCACATCATTGAATCAATTTCGACACACATTGAATCAATTTCGACACACATCATTGAATCAATTTCGACACACATTGAATCAATTTCGACACACATCATTGAATCCATTTCGACTCACATTATTGAATCCATTTCGACTCACATCATTGAATCCATTTCGACTCACATCATTGAATCAATTTCGACACACATCATTGAATCCATTTCGACTCACATTATTGAATCCATTTCGACTCACATCATTGAATCAATTTCGACACACATTGAATCAATTTCGACACACATCATTGAATCCATTTCGACTCACATTATTGAATCCATTTCGACTCACATCATTGGATCCATTTCGACTCACATCATTGAATCAAGTTCGACACACATCATTGAATCCATTTCGACTCACATTATTGAATCCATTTCGACTCACATCATTGAATCAATTTCGACACACATTGAATCAATTTCGACACACATCATTGAATCCATTTCGACTCACATCATTGAATCCATTTCGACTCACATCATTGAATCCATTTCGACTCACATCATTGAATCAATTTCGACACACATTGAATCAATTTCGACACACATCATTGAATCCATTTCGACTCACATTATTAAATCCATTTCGACTCACATCATTGAATCCATTTCGACTCACATCATTGAATCAATTTCGACACACATCATTGAATCCATTTCGACTCACATTATTGAATCCATTTCGACTCACATCATTGAATCAATTTCGACACACATTGAATCAATTTCGACACACATCATTGAATCAATTTCGACACACATTGAATCAATTCCGACACACATCATTGAATCCATTTCGACTCACATTATTGAATCCATTTCGACTCACATCATTGAATCCATTTCGACTCACATCATTGAATCAATTTCGACACACATCATTGAATCCATTTCGACTCACATTATTGAATCCATTTCGACTCACATCATTGAATCAATTTCGACACACATTGAATCAATTTCGACACACATCATTGAATCCATTTCGACTCACATTATTGAATCCATTTCGACTCACATCATTGGATCCATTTCGACTCACATCATTGAATCAAGTTCGACACACATCATTGAATCCATTTCGACTCACATTATTGAATCCATTTCGATTCACATCATTGAATCAATTTCGACACACATTGAATCAATTTCGACACACATCATTGAATCCATTTCGACTCACATCATTGAATCCATTTCGACTCACATCATTGAATCCATTTCGACACACATTGAATCCATTTCGATTCACACTATTGAATCGATTTCGACTCGCATCATTGAATCCATTTTACGCGGATATATCATTATAGTTTTTATGAGACAGATCCTAAAAAGAACAATACCAAATAACCAGGTTTGCCAGATATTAAGATTAATCAGTACACTGTCAAAACTCGATCCATTCTGTGATATGTTATACTATGATATGTGTAATTTGTTAGCCATAGTGCAATATCACAGTATATGCACTGTTTAAGATTGAGTCGTACTGCACTTTGTCATCGGACATTGTGATTAAAGGTGTTCAATTTGTAGACACAGGCTAATATTACATTAAAATGGATTTCATTTTTTTATTTCCCTTTAATGGTACACTAAAAATAAATGCGTTATCGTTATCGATACATAAAGAGGAAATGATATATACCGACATTATGCAAAAATTGTTAATACAATTGTAAAAATAGCTCTTAATTATCTAAAGAAATAATACATTAATATCATCAAACCTTACACAAATTACAAGGTAGTAATATTTGAAGGGTATATATAAAGGAATCAAGTAATTTTCTTTTTGTTATGTTTCTTTCTAACTCTGAAAGTTGCAGATACGACACCAAATAATGTCACTTCATTGAGTCCTTCAAAGTTTGCTATATGATGAGACCATGAGTTAAAAACACACACAGTTAAAAACACACACAACAGTATCACTCCACTGAAGCCTTCATCATCCATAAAAAGAAATAGGTTATTATGGTCGTTGATCGATTTTATAGCCACTTTTTGTTGGGAGAACATTTCATTTTCGCTTTTTAAATGCACTCAACTCTTTAGATAAACATAATTATGTAGTAGTCAACTAGTGGATTAGTACCTGATTAAAATGATTGTTTGATTTATCGTATTTTCAGGCAGACGTGTATTGCAACATGAACAGCGATGAGAGCCTTGTGGCGGAATATGATAACCAAAATGAAGACGAACAACCTTTACTGATAGAGTTGGATGAACATGAAGAAACTTAATAGGCATCGTGGAAAAAATAGTTCTAACTGTAGAGTTTTTACTAGAGTTTATAATTGCTACATCTTTGTCGCATGTACCTTCCCTGATTAACATAATGTTATTCCACAATCTATAAAAAATCGTACTTAGTGGAAACTGTCCAGCACGATATGGAGCAAGGTTGCTTTTAATAGAAAGCATATAAATATACGCCAAGATGTAAAACATGTATTCAGCAATGATACAACTGAACTTTTGCAGCAGTTAAAATCTGTTAAAACCAAACATATAATTCATGTTTGCGCGGCGGATAAAACAAAATGTCAGAAATGCGTCAGCAAGATGCAACAGACTGTTTTGAAGACATATTCTGGAGACATATAATGTATGTTTGAACGACTAAAACATATAAACATATAAAATGCGTGCAACCCAATTGATCCAGCGGCCATGGAAATTCATTATCAAGAATTTCTTATACTTGTGGCTCCTTCACAAAATCGAGATGACTGTAACATATACGTTGTCTTGTGTAATTTATGAAGTTGGGGAATAGCGAAAAGTCATTTTATAGTTTTTGATGTTTATTAATATAATATATCCAGAATAAAATTAAAGATGTTGTCAGGTCTAAAGATTCTAGCAAACTGATACAGAAATACAGAGGTATAGAAATATAATTATTTCAGCAATTTCAAAGGCAGCATTCACATGACATATCCAAGAAACAAACATATTGAATCAAAAGATTTTACAATAAGGTGTTAATGATACATGTCAATCAACGTGGAACCGCCTCGGTAGCCTAGTGGTAGAGCATCCGCTTCGAGTGCGGAAGGTCGTGGGTTCGATCCCCGGCCGCGTCATACCAAAGACGTAAAAAATGGTACTAGTAGCTTCCTCGCTTGGCGCTCAGCATTAAGAGGGTAGTGCTAGGACGGATCAGCCCGGTGTCGGTATAATGTGACTGGGAGGGGTATCATGTCACGTGTCTACGGCGTGATATTCCAGTGAGGCAGCACTATAAAGTTGGGCATTGTGCTCACTGCTACAAGTAGACACCGTCGTTTATATCACTGAAAAATTGTTGAAAAAGACGTTAAACCCGAACACGCACACACACACACGCACACACACACACACACACACACACACACACACACACACACACAATCAACGTGGAAAATAAGAGACTTTGAAGAACTAACTATAAAACTGAATGGAGAGATTTGGTAACAAGGTGACATATACCATCACTTTGACCTTCCTTAACTCTTTGAAGTTTGAGACCACCCAAAAGTCTACAAAATATGCATACAAAAAGTATAGACGTGAATATTACAAAGTCACATAACATGACAGCTTTCAGTTACATTTAAACAAAACGTCTGGTCACTCCGGTAGAGACCGTACTAGAGAGGCGAATTGTAGGCGTTTAAATGGCAAGGTATAGATAAATCTGTAAGATATGGTGCGGTTCAAAAATAAAGTCAGGCACTGGTGTAGAAAATATTTACTTAAATCAGTTAAAACATTTCAGAAATTTCAGGTGATAACTTTCTCTGTTACATAGTGATAGCATAGCATGAACTCGAAAGTACTAAGTTCACTCCCCTAGAAAATGGTCAAGAAGCCCATTGCTCCATAGACGTAACGTATGGCTCCACTCCTGATGCAAAGTTAATATCTTTTCCCGTAAAGTATACAGAATGGCTACAATAAGCTTCAAAGATGCTAAATAATCTTGATAAATGGAGGCTAAGTTTAACAGTTTCGAGGCTTAAATTGGATAGGACCTTCGTAACTGAAAATCCTGTCAGTCCTAGCGTTAAAATCTTGCATGAATTACCTTATTCTAACCGCTGATTCTAACTGCAGTATTTAGTTACAGTTTAATAGAAGAAGTGGAAACCCACAGGTCGCCCAACATGACATAAATAAAAATGTTTCAGGCTCGGTTCGAGAAAAAGGAGATATGTTTGTATTGCGGTATACATTGAACCTTCAATGATACACAAAGTGCAATTCCGTGAAAAGCGGCGTATTATACCCAGTTAAAATAATGGGTTTTCCCTAAACGATAAATGGGCAATACTAAACAATCTGGAGAAAGGGGATCTGAGGTTACGGAGCCTTTATATCACTGAACATTCCAAAAGATTCATGACGTGGTGGAACAGTATCCAACGCTATTAAAGCTGAAATATTGGAACCAACAAGGCCGACATGTTCAAGCTAAAAATAATGTAAACAGTATACAAACAAAACATCAGTGTCTTGCTGAACGATCTGAAGAGATCGAAATGAAGTAGCTCTGATTGAAATGTACGAGGGGACATTTTACGATCATATATAACGTCTATAGCGCAATGTACCAAACACCTTTATAAAGAGTGAACTTAGTACTTTCATGTTCAGTAGTACGGTGTGCGAATCGCCTCTATAGTACGGCCTCTGCCGGAATGACCAGACGTTTTGTTTCAATGCAATTGAAAGATTTCTTTTCGATTTTCTGAAGGAGCGGCAAGTGCAAGAAATTCTATATTTCTTATACAGACTTTTATCACGTATTTATAAAGACGACCACAGTTGCCAGTATTGTTGAAAGTTCCAAGAGCTTTAATTGTAAAGCTACTCCTATTTATTTTTTCATCTAAACTGAGACGTCTTGCGTTTGAAGGTTTATTAATTCTCCATGACTGCTATACTTAATTAATAACCTCCCTTTGATCACCCTCCCCGCAGAATGCATCGGCAGAATCACCACAAGCTCCCGCTGGAACTTCTTACTCGAATATGAAACATAGACTTAAAGTCCATGTCAATTAAGTCTGTTGGCGCTACGGCTACCACGCCGTTTGTGATCTTATTGGCTTTGAGTGAAAAGTGCTGTCTGTTTTATCACAGTTTGAACAACCAGTTTCCTTGCATCACGGGTAAAGCAGCAACATCAGGAATTTGTGAACCGTTTCTGTATTATATTGTACAAGATACTTAACTATTGACTTAACATGCGTCCAGCATCTTTAAAGTTTTTTAATCTAGCAAAGTCAGACCTCCGTCATTGGTTCTTATCACGAAAGGTCTGTCGTATAGGCAATGTAATAGGAAAGGTGGAAACTGTGCACAGGTCCCCCAACATGAGAAAAGTAACAAGAGCATCGCCTACGGGTGCCATCGCTTGTCTGCAAGTGCTTGTCAGTATGTAAGAAAAAAGTCATAGTTCAGAATTTCTAAGTACAAAAAGGGCCATACTTTTGACAAAATGTATATCAGAGTTATGGGTCTTAGCCTACATAGTAACCTTATGATGACGAACAAGTGTGCAAAGTTTCAAAGCTGTAGCTCTTATAGTTCTTTAGAAAAGGTTGACCTAAATAATAAAAATAACAAAGAAACTCAAATTTTTAAGTACAAAAAGGGCCATAATTTTGACAAAATGCTAATCAGAGTTATGGGTCTTAGCCTACACAGACCCCTAAAGATGGTAAATAAGTGTGCAAAGTTTCAAAGCTGTAGCTCTTATAGTTTTTGAGAAAAGATGGACCTAAACAAAAAAATTAACCAACGACGACACCGACGCCGAAGCCGACGATCAAGTGACAACAATACCTTGTAGATAGTTTTCAAAAATCAGACGAGCTAAAAATGTCGCATGTCAGTTCCACTAAACTTGTTCATGAACGCTAGTGCTAGTGATACTGTCCACGCCCTCTAGTCCCGGGTTGAGCGGAACTCAATATTTGCACATGTTACAAAAACAATTAGGCATCAAGCTATTTGTGCTTCACTGTTACCTTGCAAAAGTATAGCGTACAGCAGCTATGCCATAACCTGACGCATCTGTTGGTAAACTGAATTTATCTTCTCTTCCAATAGAGGCTGCACTGATTTCTGCTTAAGCCTTTTAAAAAGACTTTGAACACGATTCATTCCATTTAGATTGCACAACAAACTTCCTAGTTAGATTTAGTGACGGTTCAACAATTTCAGCGCAATTCTCAATGCCAGTCCTTAAAAGGTGTACAAGTCCTATAAAACTTTTTACTTGCCTCTTGGTTTGAGGAACTGGCAAATTCAAAATGCATTCTGTTTTTGCGGGATCACATCTTGTCCCTTCTTCAATTGCAATATACCCTAAGAAACTAACTTGCTTTTGGAAGAATGTGCACTTTGTTTCAAATTTGCTGCTCTGAACCTAGAAAACACTGTTCTCAAGTTCTGGTGAGTTAAAATCTTTATCGTAAATGATAACATGATCCAATAACATAGATTGTAAATCTCCTAGTACAAGTTCCATTTCACTCTCAAAAGTGGTACCTTCATTACTGTACATAAAATACATCACTGAAATGTGACACAATCTGTTTTATCCATAGGAGTGACAAAACCATCTGTTTTCTTTTCTTTAACATGAAATTTGATCTACCGATAACCAGAGGCTAAGTCTACAGTGTTAAACCACTATTCCGATATGACCCTCTCTGTCTGCTGCAGTAAAGGGCCCATCACATTACTTACCTCAGTTTCAAATTTGAAACTACCGTGACCTATGATTTCAATTTTAGACCCATTGGCTGCATAAAAATTGGAATTTTTACCTGCTCTATTCTAGGTTTCTTATCGCCCATATTTTCACAAGCCCGCCCGCTTAGCTCAACAGGTAAGAGCGTTGGTCTACGGATCTCGGGGTCGCGAGTTCGATCCTCGGGCGGGGCGTATGTTCTCCGTGACTATTTGATAAACGACATTGTGTCTGATATCATTAGTCCTCCACCTCTGATTCATGTGGGGAAGTTGGTACAGAATCCAGGAACACTGGTTAGGTTAACTGCCCGCCGTTACATGACTGAAATACTGTTGAAAAACGGCGTTAAACCCAAAACAAACAAACAAACATATTTTCACAGGTAGTGCGAGAGATAACGCTTACAGAGGAACCAGAATCAAAGCACTGACATTTTAAGACTTTCGATTTATACATGAAAATACATACCGACATACCGTTGATACTTCTTTTATAATCCTAGTTTTGGCTAGTGTTGAGGTTTAGGATTTCTTATTTTTAGCAAGATCAGGGTTTTACACATTGATCTCGACTAAACTTCTGGTCAGTGAACAGTTCGAAGTTTCAGCCTATTTTCATGGTAAAACTAGGCTGAAACTTCGACTTTGAGACACGTGGAAACTAGTTTTCCGAATACAATACAATAATGGACATGTTTTCGCAACGTGACCCACTTCCCTACATCTGAAACATACTGGACCAGAACAGTCTGAATCGAATCGCTGTCCTTGATATCGATATCTACGTGAATTGAAATTTCTACTATTACAATCTACATTGTGTTCCAACAAATATTCTTGATCACTAAATTGACATAGTGGCATAGTTTTTGTCACCAGATGACCTAATAACGAATTCGTCCGAGATTTTATCGAGGGTAATATTCTGACCAAGTTTCATTAAGATTTGGTTAAGATTGTAAACTCTATAATGTCAACAGTCAAATTATTGACGACGAACACAGAGTGATCACGATATCTCACCTTGAGCACTTTCATGACTCTGTGCTCAGGTGATCTAAAAATGGCATAATTCATGAAATATTGTTGTGACAGTTATGGACCTTGTGTCATATGATGTTGGTGACGTTGTGGAACAACCTTTTTATGTTTTAATCAAATCCAATTAATTATGACTGAGAGTAGAAGTGCATCAAGACTTTAACCTGAAATTCCAATTGAAAAAGGGGCATTATTCATAAAATATTGGTGCGAGAGTTATGACCCTATAATCATATGATGTAGATGATGATCTGGAATAACTATTTTAAGTCTGAATCAAATTAGTTCAGTAATATAAACAAAAACATAGTGCAAGTGCATCAAAACTTTAACCTGAAATTTTAAGTAAAAAGTGGGCATAATTCATAAAAAGACTGATGTGAAAGTTATGGTCCTTGTGTCATATGATAATGCGGATGATGACGAGAAACAACAGTTGTGTAAAATATTTTAAAATTGGACCTGCTGTTTCTGACAAGAATTATTTTATATGTTTCCAATATATACATAATGGGGGAAAATGGCCACATTCCCTGGCTACCATATTTTTTGACAATTCAAAATAATTTGAACAATATTGGTACAGGGACACACAAGGGCCATTTGTGTGAAATTACTTCAAAATCGGTCCAGCAGTTTCATACAAGAAGAATTTTCAAGTTTTCATTATATTCATAAAGGGAAAAGTGACCACGCTCCCTGGCGGTCATGCTTTTTGACCAATCGGAATAATTTGAACAAGCTTGGTAAATGATCACACAAGGCCCATTTGTGTGGAATTATTTAAAACTCAGGCTAGCAATTTCATACAAGAAGATTTTCAAAGTTTCCACTATATACATATAGGGAAATAGACCACGCCCTCTGGTGGCCATGTTTTTTGAGGAAACAACCTTGGAAAAGGGTTTACACAAGGATCATTTGTGTGGAATTATTTAACAAGAGGGCCATGATAGACCTATATCGCTCACCTGAGTTTAGTTGCTTGCTTAAACGAATTTCTTTGCTTAATCTTCACTAACAAAAACTAGGTGAGTAGGTCATGGTAAAGATTATTCAAGATAACTACTGAAATCTGTTTAGAAATTAAACTGGCAGTCCAAACTTCTTTGCTGTAGCTTAAAAAACAAGAAAGTAGGTCAGTAGATCCGGGTTAAGAATATTAAAGATGAGCATTGAAATCGGTATCAAAAGTCATAAACATGGTCCAAATTTCTACGCTATATCTTCAAAAACAAGAAAGTAGGTCAGTAGGTCATTATTAGGACAATTCAAGATGAATATTGAAATTTGTATCAAGCATTATGCTTGTGATCCAATTTCTTTGCCACTGCTTCAAAAACAAATAATTCTATGTAAAACAAGGGACCACCCGGGCGTGGCCTATACTGACCCCAGGGTCATGATTTGAACAATCTTGGTAGAGAACCACTAGAGCATAACACATACTAAATATCTAAGCTCCGTGCCTTATGGTTAAGACAAGAATTATTTTTAAAGGTAATACAGATAAGGTTGTGTATGTTTTAATAGTTTCACAGCTTTCCCAGGGAACGTACATGCTCCCTTATTCCAAACTCTTTACATACTGTCAAAAACAATTAAAACGATATTTTGTTTAGGAAAATGTTTTCTTTATTTTTACATTTTTCATACTTTAGTATAAATTTAATTTAACAAGAGTATCTTTCTACAAAACAAAGATCAAAGACATCCAACAATTCAAACTATTTTACATGTTTTAATAAATGCATAACAAAGTGCATGGGTGTATAGCCATTTTATGACCAGTATCATTATATTATGAAGAAATAATGTGCAATAATTTAAAGACAGAAGAATAATTATGACCAATCCATGCTGAAAAATTACCCATAACTTCATTAGGTCAAAAATAAGATTTTTTGTTTCCCATTTCAAACAATGTGTGCTCAAATGTCTGCGGAAAAGTTCATCTGTCTGGTCAGTCAATGACCCCTCCCCCACACCACAGACTTTGTGTTGGTTGGTGATCATTTATTTTCTATTGCACACCTTTTTTTATAAATCACTTATTTCGGCACAAAACATATAAGAAATGGGATTCAAAAACTCCTATTTGCCAAGTACCGGTACTATATAATCATTTAAACCATTACAGGTTTCAGTTGCCTTACTACCAAATTCATATCAGAATTGTCAAAAGATATAATCTTTTCAGTAAGAATTCTCATTTCTGTTGATGAGAAAATGTCCCTATAAATACAAAACAGAAAGGATCAAAGTACTTTGGGTTTACTTCCAGGATGCCAAGGACCTGATTTGTTTCAAAGGGCTTACAAAATAAATTGATGCTTTCCAATTCTGTTTGGTGCAATTGTTTTCCTATTTCAGAGCCACATATCACAGTAACTTTTCTAGTATAAAAACAAAATCAGTTCCTTTTTTTAAAAAAAAAAAGTTCAATGTGAATGTTTTTAATGAGTTGTCTTTCCTTAAAAAATATCACGGAATGACCCAACTGTCAATTATGCATGTATATTGGCAGTTTCCGAAGACAGGACTTTTCACATGTTCAACTAAAGTTAGCACTTCTTGCCAGAAAAAACAGTGACATCATAGATCACTTACTTAAACTTCTAACATGTGTATTTGCAAAAAAAAAACAATCAGTTTTCGACATTATTTACAGACAACATGATACAAGTGGGTGGGTCATTTTAACAAGAAACCTATGCAAAAAATTAATAAATTTTCAAAACGCTTTTTTTTTAAATCGCTAAATACATAAATTAAAAAAAAAAATGAATGTTGTTTTAAAAATTTTGTTACAAAAAAAACCTCAAATGATCCCGGGTTGTAAGGAAAATATATCCCCGTCTTTTTTAAAGTTTATTGAGTTGGTTCATGAAGACAAGTTTAGGGCCCTTTGAAATTTTATAATATATAACATCGGGGGCTCAACGCGAACCAGTCAAAGTGTATATAAAAAAGAAGCAGTAGCTATTTTTTTTTTGGGACCCTCGACATATAGCCTTTTATTCGTTTTTTTTCCCGCCGGAATCGTTTGTGAATTTAAATAAAGCATGATTTAAATTTTAAATTTTATAACAAAAACCCAAAATGGGTTTTAAAAAAAAGTCAAATTTGAAATGGATGTTCGTGGGGGAGGTATTTTTTAGAGTGATTTTTGGGGGGAAAAAGGGAAAAATGACGGGAAAAAGACCCCCCCCCCCCCCTAAAAAATGGGGGGGGGGGGGGGGGGGGTATTTATGGGTGTTGTTCTTTTTAGTACACCTTTTTGCTTAAAATAAACTTCATCACGGTAATAATTTTTGATGCCCATGAATGAATGGTATGATGAAAATTTAAACCAAACCTGGAAAATCTATTAGTCACATCAAAACCTTTGCAAGTTAAATAAAAAACTGTGCAAAAAAAAGGGTATGACAAGTGTGCATGGACTTGTGTGGAGTAAAACCGTGGGACAACTTTGGTTAATGCACAATAGGAGAGACAAAAACATGCCAGTAACGGGTTTTTCCCAAAGGGGGTGCTCCTGTGTGCATTTTTTTCAGGAAAGTTTGGCATGCCGCGGGCGATATTTCGGGGACCAGTTTTTATAATTTTATGATTAAGAAATGCAGTATAAAGCGTCAGGGAAGTTCATCTTCATTCTTTCAAAAGTTAAAGATGGAAAATAACTCGTAGTATTCACACAAGGGCGATTCCTTTTAAAAGCTGGTAAAGGGAGGCAAGTCCGACACATCCAAATACAATCATGAAGCAAACGTTTAGACTACATTTTGGAATTTGGGAAGAAACTTGGTGGTTTTATTACAGCCTAATAAAAGAACGGGAAAAGTTTGAACCTAATTTCAAACTCCCCGACAGTGATATTGTTGATGTGGGTGTGCCTTATGTTTTTCGACTAAAAGAAGGTCTGTATGTAAGTAGGGGAAATAACAAAAATAGGACAGATTTGGATATGGGTTATCGTTTGGATGTCTGTTTAAAAAAAATACATGATACTATCATTCGATATAGAACCGAGGGTGTGGCACAGTTTGGCCCAAAATTTCGGATTGATTTTAATATAAGACGGAACCCAAAATGTTTGATGGGTATCAAGTCTACGTCAACTTTCTAACTTTTTTCTTGTCCCACGTTCATAAAAGGGAGAAAAAAAAAAAGTTTTTTTAATTACTTAACGATTTTGAAACAAAAAATTAAAAAAAGTGTAATATGTCTATATCAAATTTTTTTTTGTTGTTGTTTTTTTTGTTTTTTGTTTTTCAATGAACAATTACCCTTACCTTTTATATCAAAAAGGTAATTTGATCTACTCTGAAACACTAGCAGAACACAAGAACCTTTTTTCTGATTTCAGATAAAACCTAGGGGTTGCACTGCAGCTGATGTAAAATTTGCGCAAAATTTTGACGGAAACACCCCATTTTAAAAACAGTTCCATGAACATTTTTTTTTTTTGTATGCTTAAGGCATAAACAATGCCCGAACACTTTCAGTCGATAAAACAGACTATTCCAAACAAGCATTTTTGCAACCAAAACAGGGTTGCATTTTGATCAAAACGTTGTGCACATTTATGTTTAAAAAAAAAACAGCTTATTTAAATAACTCACAGGTTAAAAAATTTCGTAAAATACACCAGGCATTGTTGATTTAGGTGTGCAAGGCTTTTAGCCCCAAAAAAAACGTAAAACAGAGAAGTATGGAAAACGTGATTTCTTGATCAATTTACAGCGTAAAATACTGACAGGCGTCGTCACAACTGCATTGAAAAAAGTGAAATAAAAAGTTTTCGAGTTTTGGGAGCTTTAGGGAATAATTTGGGGATTTGGAAGTAACAAATGAAAGGAGGTGGTTTTTTTTAGGAATACATTATCTGCTTTGAAAAGTTTGTAGTGGAAATAAACACTTTTTTTTTGATTTTTTTCGCGCAACGGCATGTGTGCAATGTTGAAATTTCTGTAAAATTTTTGGGAGCTCATATTTTTTTTAACGCTGGATTAAAAAAATTTTTTTGGACAAAAAAGCCTGTTCGTAGCGTAATGAATGCATGCAAAAATCAGTTTTGAACATTGGGTTATGTATTTTTTTACTCTGAAAAAATTGTTGAAAATTCTGTGAAATGCTCGCAAAAAGAGGGGTTTTTTAAAAACGAAAATTTTTTTATTATTTCTAAATAAAAATTCAGATGATGCTCTTTTCAAAAGCAAAAACCCTTCTGTTTCGAGGTTAATTGGCAAATTTACACGCTGTGGAAAATATGTTTTTTGCTCAGAATACATCCCGTATTGTAACATAAAGAATGCGCCTTTTTGAAAAGTTGAAAGTTTCGACCCTCGAGTTTTCTTTTGCATAGTTAAAAAATTCTTTTAGGACAAAAAAAGTCTTTTCACTAGGTAATGAATGCGTGCAAAAATCTTTTCTGAAGCATGGTTAATATTTTTTTTTAAACTTAAAAAAATTGTTAAAATTTCATGCAAAATGATCGCGAAAATAGTGATTTTAAAAACGTAAATTTTATTCATTTCTCAATGAAAATTCATGTGTTGGTCTCATCGATACAAAACCCCTTTTTTTTTTGATGTTAAAAAGTCAAATTTTAAAAAAGGGGGGAAATATGTGTTTTTAGTCAGAAGTGTCTCCCGTATTGTCAACATACGGTAATGCGCCATTTGAAAAGTTGAAAAGTTTCAGCCCTAGTTTTCTATTGCATGGAGTAAAAAATTTCTTTTGGGACAAGAAACTGTTGCCGGTAATAAATGCATGTAAAGATTTCATTCGGGAAACCTTTTGGGTTTAGAAAATTTTTTGCTAAAAAAAATTGCAAAATTTGTGTAAAATGCTCGCAAAAAATAAGTGTTTTTAAAACGTTAATATCTTATTCATTTTTCAATTAAATTCGTGTTGGTCTCATTCGATAGCAAAACCCCTTTCTTGTTTTGCGTTAATTTGTCACTTTTAAAAAATTGGGAGAAGGCCCTGATTTTTTGCTCAAAAGGGACAACCCGGTAAACAAAAATGGCCGCCCCTTTTCAACAAAGGGTGCGGGTTTTGGGAGATTTTTTGAAAAAAGAAAATAAGATATGAAACTGAAAATTTAATAAAATGAGGAAAAAAGGGTATTGGTTTTAAATGAGACCATTTTATCTTTCTGCGTCAGAAATAGTCAAAACATTGGTTTGAAATGCCCCGTCTTCACCTTTCTCGTCTTTTTTTGCTTTTCAGGAATAGGGTCACGAAAGGGCCCGCACGCTCACTACGTCATTTAGGAGCTGGACATAAAATAACAATATGGTTTTCAACGGTCAAAAGTTTTCTGTGAAATAAAAAAATTTTATTGTGTTTGTAGAGGGGATGGGAAAAAAAAACTTTATAGAAAAACTTTCCAGAAGTCTGCTGTTGAAAACTCCCAAAAAGGGAGGCGGATGCATGAAACAGGACTGAAAAAAAGGTGGGTGTATGTTTTCACTGTCACTTCAGTATGTTGTTTGTGATTTAAAATTTTTGAAGTGGCAAAGCTTTTTAGTTGCCAGTTGTACTAAAAATATACTTATAGACCAGATTCTGTCGGCATTTTTGTTATAAAAAATTAATGCACTTTGACTGAAAAAATTTTCAAAAAAGCAATGATAAATAAATTTTTTGTTTATATTTTTTCAGAGAAAACATTCCAGGCCAGATGCAAAATTTTTTTACACACTTTTTTTTTCCTTCTTTAATAGGGCCGTAAAACGGACCCTTTCCCAATTGAAAAAAATGACCTTTTTTCCCCAATTTCATACCAAATTTTCCAAAAATGCCTACCCCCGAATCATGAAATTCGTGTTATAGAAAATATTTTCCGAATTTTAATCGGTGTTCGTAATTTTGACCAAAGGAAAAATATCATTTAAAAAATTAAACATTTTCTCTGTCATCAAAGCGCGAATTTTTAATCAATCGCCCCATGCATTTTTTTGGGTAACCGGTTTCCACGTTTTTTTTCTGTAGAACCAGGGGACAAACTGTGCGAACAATGAGTACAACAGCAAAATAATGTTCAAAGGCTAACAAAACCAAGCTTGGGGCTGCAAAAGCCTGTATTTAGATTTCAGGGGCCCCTTCACAGCCTGTTCTGACTGGGGAAACGTCCGTTGAATGGTCGACATCGGTGTCTTTTTCATGTCAGGTCAGGAGAACTTTACAAGAAAATTTAACTCGGTTAAATTTGGCCAGAGTGTGTGCCTTTGCAACACGTTATCTCGAGTCAGGCCACTTTTTCATTTTGTGATGCAGAACCCAGTCTAGTGTAACTCAAAAAAAACCAGGAAAGGGGTTATTGAAATTTTTGTTACACAAAATTCCCAATTAGGATGAAAACAGCTTTTTTTCCCAAATCGCCGGACGCGGACGCTTTCCCAAAATGGCAAAAAAAAATCGTGTACAACTATAAGAAGGGGAGCATACTGAAGTGATGTGTGTGTTTCCCACAGCAATAAATTTTGGAAAGAAAGCAGGTTTTTATTTTACAAAATAACTCTTTTGAATTTTAGCAAACAAATCCTTTTCAGTTCACACGTTTTTGGTGTAAAAAGTTGGAAATAAATTTAGGCAAGTGTAAGGCGTATAAAACTTTCAGCTTTCAAAAATGTCAAAAAATTTTTAGATTTAAATTTTATCTATTCATTGTGTGAAAAAAATACAAAGCCTTTTTTTGCAGAATGGTTTCAGATCCTGATTTTCTAAGTTTTGCTTATTGTTTTTTCAGAGCACTACTGATTTGCACGGGCCAAGATGTCTAAATTTGTACATTAAAACAGAAGTGATGGGTACGGGCTTTTACTAGCAATTTGTGAAGAAAAATCGGTAAAATTTGCTATTCATTTTAAAAAATATTGAATTAAAAAAAAATAAAACCTTTTTCAGTTGTGCTTGAACTTTTTGTTATTTTTTCGTCAGATCAAGTGTCATTTTACATTTGTTTGGTGTTTCACAAAAAAAAATTGACAGTGAGTTCAGTGAAAGTGATTTTCCCAGATATTTTTTGAGAGAGAGAAAAAAAATGATTTTCTTTAAAAAGCTATTTCATTTCAGCTTCTATGTTTGCTTTTAAATTTACTTTTGTTGAAAATTAAAAATGCATTCGTTTATAATTTTTCTTTTAAAAGTAGCTAGAGCAGAGACCAGATGCTGTATTGATCAAACAGGGAGAGCTTTTTTCTTGATATGATAGACTGGTATTTACATGTATTGTTTTTATGAGAACTTTGTGCGGCAAGTGGCTATGCCCAAAAAAGAGGCCACTTTGCTTATTGTGTTTTGTTATTTTTTAAAAATATAAAGTATGGTAGTCTCCGAGATGTTGTTTGTCTGTTTTAAAAGAGTTAGTAGCCGTCCGCATCAATATTTTCCCTTGTTTTCTAAGACACTGCCCCCTATAAACTTTAAAGAAACATGGATTCACCAGTGTGAGAAAAACATTTTCACTAAAGCGGGTTTGTGCTTTCTTTTAGGGTTTACTTGGTAGAAGGGGTCTATAAAACTGGGAGATCAAGAAAAGGGCGTTGAAAAAGATAAAATGGCTGTTTACTACAAAACAAACTTTGAATACTTGTAAGGTAAACCCCTTCAAAATTTAAACATTTTGAACAAAAAAAATTGATTTTGATCATTTTTTGAACGCTCATTTTTTTTGCCACTGTCCCCTTTTATTCCAACCATAGGCTCTGCTTTCAAAATTGCAAAAATCTCTGGTACTTTTGGGTTAATGAAAAAATATTAAGCACTTACAAGTATAATCTAAATTCGTAACTTGAACATTTATGAAAAACCATTAAAAAACCCTAGAGAGTCTTTTATAAAGTACCAAGAAAGCTGAATGCAAAATCATTGAAGACTGTATCAAGCTTGGGAAATGTCAAAAAGACCAAAGGCATACAGAGTTTAAAATGCTTTTCGATGCAATAGTTTGAGGGGGGAATTTATCCTAATCCAAAAAAAAAAATACTTTTGTTTTTAATTTTTTTTCCTTTTAAATTTTTTTCCCCTTTTTTTTTTTTTGGGGGTTTAAAGGGTTAAAGTGGTTGTTAGCCCACTATATTTGGGAGGGACAAGCGGGATACGGGAATTGCTTAAACCCCACCTGCGAGGTTTTTATGGAGGGTTTAAAAACTCTTGCCCCCCCAAAAGGGGAAAAATGTTTTCATTGCAGAGTTGGTGCAGCGTTCTGCGCAGGGCTGAATTATTTTCATTTGGGGGCACGGCAAATTTCCATTTTTTTGCATGCCGCCGCATTTATGTATCAAATGCATAATATTGACTAAGGTTAGGGGTTGTATCACCATGGGTTTCAAAAAAAAATAATTTAAATTTTTTCTTTCAAATTTTGTTAATCCGTTATACCCGGAGTCTGTAAATATCAAGGGTGCACCAATTGTATTTGTCACAGCCAAAGGAAGCACCTTTCCCTTAATGAATGTGAAATACACCTTTGGTTGCCTAATGTCGGGCGCCGCAGTTGATGTACGGGGGAAGGGACGAATGTCTTCCAGTTACCGACCCTAAATTCTAGGTTTGATAGGCAAAAGAAAAGTATTACACTATATTTTTGGGAATTTTGTCCCGATGCTCACGGGGTAATTATTTTCTCACTATCCTGTTGCTAAATCAGTAGGAAAACAAAAACAGATAAGGAATTTTGTCCCCCATGATTTTTTTCTCCCACAATCCGTAAATTGCCATCAATGCAAAAAAAAAAAAAAAAAAAAAAAAAAAGGTTATGGCTTTTTTAAAAAAAAAAAAAAAAAAACCTCGCAGGATAAAAAAAAATAATCATAACATGATGTTGAAAATTTTCTCCCACATTGTTTTTTATCAAACGTACGGTCTTTGTTGGTGGGAAAATTTTCCGGGTGTCAAGTAATTATATCCTTGTATGCCCATTGCCTTTGTTACAGGACAAAAAAGACAAAAAGTCGACTGATACATGATAGCGTCAGATATGATTTTGTCTTTACAAAAATGATGATACTTTGGGGTCAAAGCATTGAACCCAGCCTTTTAAGTCTGGAGGAGAAATTTCCCGATGTCAAAGCAATTGTGTCCTTGTATGCCCATTGCCTTTGGTCAATACTGTTGCTTTAGACATTTTTACGTCGTCAAATTCACAAAAGAAACTGCCGCCCTTTTCTGCTCTTCGAACTTGTGCATCTCAAGGGCGGGCCTTAGTCAGAATTTTATTTTGCCTCCTTCTCCGGATGATACATTGGAATGTCAAAGCATTTTACCTTGATAGACATTCAAGGTTTATGGGATTTTGCAATGCTGATTCTTAGCTTATGTAGTACAAGCAAAGCGATCTTGGGGGAAAAACCCCTCCTGAATTTTCAAAGCAATTGTATCCTTGTATGCCCTTGCCTTTTGGGCCATTTGAGAACATACCGCCCTTTTCGCCCTATCGAATTGTGATCTCAAGGGCACCCTAGCAGATAGATTTTGCCTCCTATTACAACATGAGATACTTTGGGAAAACAAAAACATTTTATGCGTATGTACGGGGCAGATTTTTCCCGTTTACTTTTTTTGTAAATTTTAGTTTGCTCAAACAGCATCAGTGACACTTACGATTCGTCTGATGTGGGAGAGACAGACTCCTAAGGGGTCCATACACGTTGTTTTTAAGTATTTAATGAAAAACTTGGGTTTTTGGGGCCTAGGACTATGCAATCTTTGCAGATCAACCTTTTTTAGTTGTCACCAGCAGCGAAGCAATGCAAAAACACGTCCGCTCTCGGGGCTGTACAATTTGGGCATGTGACCCCTTTAAACTTTTTAAAAAAAAAGCTTGACGTTTATTGGGTGTTACTTTTTGTGTGACTGCCCGTGGAAAAACAATTTGAAAGCTATCAGCCAATCAAACGTTCGTACGTCACAGTTTGTTATTTTTCGGCAGGGGGAGCCTTTAAAACGGGTGCACAAATCAGTTGTTCAGGCGGGTTTCACCAAAATTTCAAGGGGTTTCCGCATCAGTTTTGTTTTAATTTTTCTTGTTTAAATGTTCAAGTATGGATTTTAAAGTGTTATTCGTGGTATGTGCGTACAAGACGATGAGGAAGGCCCGGGGGGGAGTACTTGGCAAAGTCGCGTCGCTCTCGAAATGAAAATTGGGGGGGGTTGGTTAGGACATAAACTGGCAAGCACATTTGCATAGGATGCCGGTCTGGTCGGCTAGAAATTGACCGGGGGTTTGCAATTTAGATGTCGGGTTCGGGTAACCCTTAGGGTGAGGATTGTCTTGTATACCCACAACGGGAAAAAGGTTGGCTCCCGTCCCCGCAATAGGGTGAATACTTAAGACAGCCGGAGTTTTTTTTGCTTGAAATGACACTCGAGTTATATTTTTACTTCGAGGTCGTCTGAGTGCTACTGTTTTAGTCTTGATCATGTTGATGCTGCCCCCCTTCCGATATTGACGGTGGAGGTCACCCGGGATTTTTTGTGTTTGCAGATCGCCAGAAAGGCGATGGAATTAACAACCACATTTTTTTTTTACTTTTTTTCTGTTAGGAGCAATGACAAGTTTTTTGAAACGGAGCGAGGGACCCTTTCAACCTTAGTATAAGTATATGCTAGTTTTGTCTTAGAGTTTGTTTTAAATCTTAAGTGTGCACAACTTATTGAGCTTTGAAGTGTTTCCTCCTGGGCTTTTTCATTTTTTCATTTGGTTGTGGGTACGGCGGGGGATTTTTTGTATCCTTCCCTTTTTTAGTTTAATTTAGAAACGACTCTTGGCTTCTCACACTGCCACATGAAACTAAGTGACATCAAAATTTATGAACTTTGGCAAAAAAGTTTACTTGTAATGAAAAAATTTTTAAGAAATTAAGTTTTATCAAATGTACAGCTTTTTTGGCATTTAAAGGGGTATAAAGTTCAAACTTTTCCTCTCTTTCTTTCTCTTCAAAACACAAAAAAAAATTACTAATGCTAATGGACCGAACGGCAAGATATCGCTAGAGTTGGGCTAAATTTTGGCAAAACAAAAAAGGGCAGCCAAAGGTTGGAGGTGTGTTGCCAACTTTATGCTATGTAGGGTTTTTTGCGTGATAAGGAACCGTTTTGGCCCTCAGAGGGTTACAACTTGGTAAATAGGGAATCCCCGTTTTTGCAGGGCTGGTCTTTTTATGTCCCCCTAAAATTGCTGATCGGGTATAAAAACCGCTCTGTATGCCAAAAAAAGGGGCCTATATGACAAACTTGCACGCCATCCTAGTACAAAACTTAATTTTTTGCCCGACTCTGGTGGTCTGTCAAAATTTTTGAAACTTTTGGGAAACACAAAACTTTTTATATTTTCAAACAAACAAAATCAAAAACACTAATGGGACCGAACGGCAACCGAAAGTTTCCCTTCTATTTACTTTTGATAGATTTGGGGCGGGTAAAATGTCAAAGCTGGGTTCGGGCCCCACTCCCCCCTTTTTAGGCAAGAAACCGGTTTCGGGGGAATTAGTTTGCCTCTTGAAATGATTGTCTGCAAAATATAAATCCAGTGCCACTTCTTGGAAAGGGGTACGTTCGTTTGGGCCCCACATACCCTTTGAAAAGCCATGTCGTTCAAACGCTGCGGCAATTTTGGGGGCTGGCATGCTGTCTTTTGGGGAAACTGATTTGTCGTTTGAAAGAGAATTTGGCTTTTACTTTTCCTATATTTTATTTTTTAACATTTTCTATTTGGCATTAAAAAAGATCGCGTGGGTCAGCGTTTTTGAGGCAAAGCCCCACTCTGTTCCCGTAGGGAATGACGTAGACAGGGAATTACTTGGCTCCATTGCTATGTTGTCTGAAGATAAACATGCCCGTGCCACGTTCATTTGGGGGGCGACACTTTCTATCAGACGCCGAAACACCTGAAAGCCTTGTCGTCCGGTGCCCCGGGAAGTATTGGGGGCTGGCATGAAAATTTCTTTCGAGATACTGATCGTTCAAAATTTCAAATACTTCTTCTTCGTTTCTTCTACTTTTTTCATCTACCCCAAAATTTTTTTTATGCAACCTTGTTCGGGCCCCGTACTAGAGATTCTACCATCCTTTGGATTTTGAGACAGTTTGGTCTCGGCAAGCCAGTGACAAATCTGGGTAAAACAGAGTCGAAAGAAAAATTTTGGTAAATGTACATTTTTCTAAATGTGAATTGCAATCTGACGAATACGTCGGTTTATACCCCAGGCCCTGTCTGATTGTTACTTTGAAAAACGAAATGTCTTCTATTTTAGAAACGGACACGATTTTTACATCCGAAAACCCTTGGCAGTTTAGACAAACTTTAAAAAAAAAAGTAATCACGCTTTTTTAGGTGATTAGCAAACAGGCTTTTTTTTCTTACCACGCAGAAAAATTTATTTCACATACAAGGTCTTATTCATGCAACGTTTTTTAAAATGAGTGACTATGCCTATTATATTTCTCAAGGGTAACGTTTTTTAATGAAAAAAATTTAATCAAAAGGGTTGTGACAGCGTTCTTTTTACCCTGTACAGAAACATGAGAAACCCAGTCTGGATTAGGCTTGTTTTAAAATTTTCTCCTAATGGGATTGTATTTTACATTACTATTGAAAAGTAAAAACCCGGCACTTTTTCATGTTCTAAATATAAGATAGCGAAATCCCCAAATTTTTGTCTTTACATTTGGATACTGAAGAGACAACATGACCTAAAACCCTAAAACAGCTTTTTGGAAGTAGAACTAAAGCAGTTTATCCGATATCGTTAGGATATCTGAAGGGAGAGAACTGGGCAAGTCTCCAATAATCAAAAGTATGAACAGTAATTGAAAAAAAGTCCAAGGGAAAAGTTTTCCGAACCAAATTGGGGGATTCCGGCAAGGAAAAAACATAGGGTGAAAGAAGCAGACCATGAAAAAGTTCAAGAATACAAGAAGCAAAAGGCAAGAAATAAAAATATAAGAAGACTGTGCGTAATAGTCCAAAGAAGAAAATGTATATTCCAAAAAGAAAGTTCTATTAAATTTAAAACAAAGGTGGGGTCCAGCAGCAAGACTTGAATTTTAAAGAAAAAGATTTCTACAAAGCTTAGTGCTCCAAAAAATTTTTATAATCGTTTCCTTAAAAGTGATATGTACCCGGATTTGTACGTTTGTCTGCGATATAGAGAGACTCACTCCCCAAAAAGATAGAAAATTAGAGTTTGGCAAAACAGATTCATATATACCAAGTACAAGAGAATTATTGGCAAAAAAGCGCGAGCATCAAGCAGACTTTATGAGAAAGGAAGACCAAAAACCCTGCAAATCAGTTTAAAACTTTTCAAAAAAGCCAAAACTGTTGCTGATAAACCTAAGAAGAGGTAATCGAAATCTTGAAAATGACATGAAGAGATATCAAAAGAGTTGAGAGATCTAAAAGAAATCTGAACCTAGGAAGATTTTATAACGAATCTAGATGGAAGATGGAACGTAGAAAAGACCAGAATAAACTTACAAAGTATTATGGTCTTATCCCAGAGAAGAAATGTGAAACAGTCACCTCATGAAATCAAGGATACTCCTAAACCTAAGAAGAGACCAACTCTTAAGAAGAAGAGACTAGAATTAGATGAACCAATTCCAGATCCAGATGAAGTATCAACTAATCCCCCATCATTTATCAAGGATTGGCGGAAGACATTCAAAGTATCAGAAGAAGACATGCCTACCAGGAAATATGAGAAGCATCCAAATTTATTGAAATGAATTGTAAAATATATTGAAATAATAAAAGTATCAATCGGTTAGTCTCACTTTTACACTCGATCTTATTTTGGCATTACAAAAGCAGCACTTGCCGTTTGCTTTTATCCGATCGACGCAATTTTCGCAAAATGTGTGACCGCAAGGCACGAGTGTACGATCTTTCTGTGCGGACAAGCATATGATGCACAGCATCAGTTCGTCCTTTGCCTCTTGTTTTGCTTCCGACAGTTCTCTCTGATGAGTCAGCAGTAGCTCATTTTCTCTCTTTTCCCAAGCCGTTTCGCTCAACGTATTGCTGGTAACCGTTGATGAAGGCCTCGTGTATGGTTTCCGCTTGTGTAATCCTCGGATGCCTCTTACCGGACTTTTCGATTTCGTAGTCATGGTCGGACTGATGATATCTGGCAACTCTTCACTTTCGTCGTCGCTAATCCTGATGATTTCTGTAAGTGTTAGTTGTTTCTTCGCTTTGTCCATTTTGTCTGAAACAGAAAAAACAAATGAACGTCAGTTGAACCGTTTACAAGAATATTACATTGTCAATTCAACAAGTTGAGTCGGTATTTGCTCAAACGAAAACGTATAAGTATCGAATTCAATTTCAAATTTCAAATCTCAAAGTATCAACTCACCAATTTCTTCCCTCAGCAAGCCTTGGTTCTCTAACAGAAATCTCGCAGCAGCTATTACGTCCGACATATCTGTTTCGTTCGTCGCCTCCCTAATTTCGTCCTCCCACAAATTCAGTTTGGAGAGTGGTGACATGCTACTCTTGAATAAGGAAGGGTCTCGTCCGCGATCCAAGTTAATACAAGTTACGACGTTATCGATGTTTTCGATCAAGTTCTGAGCTCTTCTTATGAGGCCTCTTCGCTTGTATAACACAAATGTTTCCATTGCTTGTTGACGGCTCTTCGTCATTAATGAGCACAGTAAATCTGCGGCTGCTCTGTTCATCTTTCTGATACAGAATGAGAGTTAAAACCATCCGCGCACGCTATATCTAGCTGAAAATGTTTTGACCAATGAGAATGTCGCATTTAAACCACGCCTACTTTGTATTGACTAATCAGAAAGCAGATGGATTGAAAAGTTATTTTTTGGTGCAGTACCGAGGAAATCGACACTTGAGCTTCATTCTATCGAATGCAATCATACTATCAACATACTTATAAATTCCAGAAGATGAAGGTGAAAGTTTTCAGCATTGAAACACTGAGACAGAGGTCTCAAACTCTGGACATGCTGTTATCACATCACGACGAAGACATGTACGACAAGACAGAAAAGACACTGTTGCTCAGTGAATGCCACGAGAGATACATTGAGGAACAAATGTATGGCTTCCTCCAAGAATATGACATGGGACTTTTACATATGCTTTTTCTGGCGGACTTGTCAGATCCGGCAATGAACTTCGAAATCATTGTATCAACCTATGATACCCGATTGCTAATGGTATTACTGGACTACTATGCTGTTCAATCTTGGAGAAGTGAATTCCTTAACTTTGTGGTAAATAGCGAGAAGGTGTACTGGCTAGTAGGCAATGGGCTGTTCATGTTCTCATTTGTTGATCATGGAATAACAGACAGGTTCATCAGAGACGTTGATTGTAAAAAACATTACAGACCTATGCCACCGTTCGTGTTTCATCAAACACCACGAAGAAATGCGACCAGTTTTAGAGAAATTTATGCAGCAATTGGCATGCCTAACTGCAGTAAAAGTATATCAACGTGAATATTTGCCTTGTTGTATTTTAACGAAAAAGACTGACTGTCACAGCAATTTGCTCAATGCTCAATGCTGATCAGTCAGATGCCTTTAGTTTGTAAAACAGACAAACCCTAACCCTTACCTCACCTAACTTTTGCTAGTCCCTCCTGGGACAAGACACCAGCAAAGCCGATTTCGTTTTGGAGAAATTCGGCCCTGCAAATTTTAGTTTGATTGCTTTAGGAAGACAAGATTTATGGCCCTTTGTCCTAATACATAATAACATTATCTGTTTTCTGTCCGGACACTTGAGTTCTTGCCCTAAGTACTTATAGGAAAGCGATTCTACTGATTGTGACGAAAATCGGGATCGATCCCTCTACGGTAACATGCGATATACACCGAATGAGATATACTATCGGATTTTAAAAAGTGGTCTTTCGACACGTGCACAGAGCGTCTGACTTCGGATATTTTCGAACAATACTCTTTTAACTTGTGCGTAATAAGCGTTCACATAACTTGTTCGAACCGCAACGTCTTGCACATCAGTACAAATATGTGAAGTAATGTAGGGATAACGCATGTTTTTTCGTGTTATAACATCTGCAGAATCCCGAGGGATTGGTTGGTGCCCGAGCCCGTTAGGGCGAGGGTACCAACGTATCCCAAAGGATTATGTGGATGTTATAACACGAAATGAACATGCGCTAACGCTATTCTAGCATAAAACGCGTAAAAACTGATAAATGAATACAAAGTCACTCAATGTCATTAAGTTTCCACGAAATGCGCGGGAATGTCCGAGTTGTTTTTTACGTTGACGTCATTTCGTTTTGAATTACCCGTTTTGGGGCCGAATGACGTTTACGCTTTGCCACAGAACGCGCATAGATAAAAAGGTGTTATAACAGCACGCGAGCGCGAGAATCTCTCTGTTAACACACGTTTTCTCTCCTGTTAAAACACATCCGAAAAGTGGCAAGAACATCAGTTTTATGCTAGAATGTTTTGTTTTATTCCAAAATGTACCTTTGAATGATACAACCTCATATTTCTGAGCAAGCTGATGGACTGTAAGGATTCCCGATTGAGGCATTGCCTTATTTCATGTTATAATGTTTACCATATAGGGTATATCTGTAACCTAATGGCATTTTAGGGTCCATTTTTATGTGAGATATTGTGACTAAGCTTACATACATAGCTTTCTTGGATAATGATGTAAGGCATGCGTTCTAGTCACTGGGGTTGATGTCAATGCTGCTGTTCTAAAAATAGAATTTTTTGCTCAATAACTTCAGTAAGAAATAAGATATTGCGATCAAATTTGGAATTTAGGAAGCTTGCATAGAAGCCATGGTTTTATATATATTTTTTATTGTTTGGATCAAGGCAAGGATTATTTTTCATTAGAAAAATGGTTTTTTCCTTATAACTTCAATTTGGAATGAGTTCAGCAGATCAAACCTAGTAAATACATGTAGGCAACTTTCATAGAGACCAATGTTTTTGTTTCATTTTGGACAGTTAAGGTCAAGGTCATTATTACTAAATATAGGAAAATGGTTAACGTACTGCAGTTCAGTAGGGAATTGGTAGCTTTCAAAGAGACTGAAATTCGTCTACGTTTAAGTGCTTTTGTAGGCAGATAATGCTTCTTAGAGGGTGAAAACCTTTATCTCGTTCGGCGGAGGATACTAATTCACTGAATTTGCTTGTGATCTTGCATATTGCAAAACACATTTAGATGTATATGTTATTTATATAGAATGAACTCCTAGTTCTAACGTTACGTTTATGCAGTCTCAGTTTATTCAAAGTTCTGATTATAGGAACTAACATGCCTGCCTGTGTAAGACGGGCTTTTTCCTACCCGAGGGACAGTGTGGAATGAAAAACCGAGCGTTATCGAGGATTTTTATCCAAGAAGTCCCCAGGGTTGGGAAAACAGCTGTCTTACACAGGCAGACATGTTAGCCTATTACGTTCAAAATAAATCGTGGTGACAAATAGATTTGGGTATTTCTTGGCATTGTTTATATAACTTATCACGTCATAATAGTGCCAGTACAATGTGACGTCACCTAGGTGCACGCTATTTTAGAAGGGATAGACAGGAATATCTATCCCAGGCGCGTGCTCGCACAAATGTATACATACTTCCCCGCTGGGTAGACAAGAAATTACATTAATGCAACCTGTTTCTTCCAAGTTCTGACGTTACGTTAATGCAACCTCAGTGTCTTCCAAAATCTGACGATACGATTATGCAACCTTATCGATTTAAGTGCTTTGATGTAACATTTTTTTGTAAAAGATGTTGTTGTGTTTTGCAGATATTTATTAATGGGTTTTATGTTGCCCTTTGTGCATAATAAACCTGTTTATTTTTCATGGATCCCTGTTGGAGTAAGGAGGTCGCGACGAGAACAGTATTTTAGTATTTAGTCGTGCGCTAGTTGTTTCCTTTGTATTTTGAACGCAATTTGTAATGAAAAAAGCGTGAACTTCGTTTTTGGATTTGCCACGTTTGCTAGACTGTTCCACGCGTTAAGTACTACATATTAACGACTGTTATGACGCGCCAGGTATAAAATTAGTGAAAAATAGCAAACGCTGATTGGCTGAGTGTATATATCGATGTAAACGTCACGCAGAGCTCCCTTTTATTTTAGATCTTTTTTTGTCGGCTGCTAGATGGAATTTACAAAAAATAAAAACATTAGATATTTCTGTAAAAAAATAAAGAAAGAAAAATAAAAATAAAGAATGTAACACACCATTCAGTATCCTTAAACCCAAAAAGTTGAATGTGTTAGAAAAAAAAATGATTGAGATACATTAGTAATTTGACCCACTGGATACAGTGGATATGGAAAGTCATTAATTTATGAAGTTTTGCAGAAGATTTCAATTAGTTATACCTAATTACAATTCTCTCATCAATACTAGATACCTGCGAAGAAAGAGAATGATTTATAGTAAGTTACCAGTAGATCTAGATTTCTATACCTATTCTAACTATGGGATGCGAACTGGTCCAAAACTCTCAGAAACCGCATTTTGCGGTTTAAAAGCGCATCTTGCGGTTTATAAACCGCAATATGTGGTGCCTAAAACTTAAGATGCGCTGGAACAGTTTTGAACCGTTTGTGCGTGAAATACTAAACCGCATCATGCGGTTTACCCGCCTTTAACCGGATGCAGTATAGTACGGTAGAGTATTGTTTTTCTATCGACCAGTGAGAAAGCTCGTTATTCATTTTAGCGCGATTTGCTAAAAACTGAAAAAAAAAACAACAGCCAGCTAATATCAAATAATGACAAATTAAAGTAATGGACATCGGAAACTTCCTGAGTTCGAGTTGTAATGGGATCGATCAATATGTCACTAGAAGTGTCACAGTCTCAAGATGCTTTAGACAGCGCCATTGTCCGGTTGGACGCGTTGATTAGAAATGTCAACAGAATGATTGTAGCCTATCCCGGATTAGTCCAAATAATTGTACTCGAGAGTTGAATATCGTCATACTTTTTTGACTGGTCGATACCCCCCTCCTCTAGGTAGACAACGTGAAATATTAGAATGTAAAATCGGTCTACCCGAGGTCTCATTATTTAGACTAATCCCGGATGTGCAAATATTTTGACCGACTTGTCAGAAGCCATGGAAGTAGTACAAGAGTTAAAAAGGTTTATAGATTATAATTGGGTTTTTTTTCTGTCAAACTGAATACATGGTGAGCGGGTAAGAAACCCCCTCAAAAATGCTCTCTAGACCCGGAGTCTAGAGGTCCGGTTTCCGGACCTCTAAACAACCCGTACTGGGCAGGCTAGAGGTCCGGTAATCAATATACGTATGTACTATTATAAACTGTAATACAGTACCAGCGTAAAAGGTAATTGCTGGTAAAAGTTATGATTAGTTGTCATAAAGTTGCCTTTATTACGTTTATTTTTGTAAATATTTTATGTATAATTAGCTCTCACTCGAGTTCGGTACATACTGAATATGAAATTTTAACAGCGATTTCCTGTAGTCACCGTTATTTATTTCCTCTGACTGTTATGCGTTTTGAAAAAGTAGCTAAAAATCCTATATGACAATGGGAAAATCGGAGTCTGTTATGACAAAGAGTTATCACTTGCAAAGGCCGTGCAGTCTGTAGTTCAAAGCTCAAATTATGATGTCAAAGAAGTAATCTTGAAACGTTATGAGCGTGTTCCTGAGGCAAATAGTACCAAATGACCCATGCTGAATTTGCCCGAGTTAAACAGCATTTATTTGATAGTTTCAGTACCTTAAAGAAGATTGTTTAATTTATTATATGCTGAGACAGCTTATGTTAACTTAACAATTTAAAAGGTGTATTGGCACCGAGACTTCATCCTTTTAACAGGAGGTGCAAAATTGTTCCACAATTTCTTGCACTTAAAGGTCCACGCATACAAATATACATGCACGTACGCACGCACGCACACGCAAAGCAAAGCAAGACGGTGCCCAACTAGTCTGTTCTTTGTGCCCACTTGTTTTATTTTTTGTTTACCGCTTTGTTTATGTGTTTCTTGATTATTAGATCCTAAAGTGTGAGGTTGTTCACTGTTCAAGGTTTTCTGACCATTTCTAAACGATGTTCCCATTTTCAGCGTGCCTTTTGTCCGTAGAGGTTTATATGTTATGTGTGTATATATATATGTATTGTGGTGTGCACTGGTATTCCGACTACACGTTTAGATACTGAATTAATTTTAAATATTTATTAAACATTTTAATTTGAACATTTTGTAAATTTCGTTTAATTCGGGACCAAAGGAGTAACAACGACTAAGCCGTTTTAATTGCCACGTTTACATCAACAGGCGTAAGATGAATCCAAAGCCAGGCGTAAACAGGCGTAACCTGGTTATAACAATGAGTACAAGTTGTCAAACAATACATATTTCTAAAGTAGAAATCAAATCAATATATTTTGCTAAAATGTGTTTTATATAATGATGTATGTGAAAGATCTTAAGCCGTATTTTTATATATAAAAAAAAGAAAGACCGATCATACACAAATCAACTGAATTGAAAAAATCTGAAAACATAACTTAGGTCATTAGAAATATATAGCGACGTTGAAAACAAAAAATCTTGTGTTTTATTGTTTAACCCACGATGAGTAGTCTCAATTCAAATTTCATATTTCTTCTTTGTAATTGCAATATAATACAAAGTCTCCTGTAACAACTTTGCATTTGTTAGGAAAACTTTTGTGAGACTAAATACTAAAACAGCGAAACTATTTGACACAGCGAGGTTTATTTCTCATGAATGTACCCTTTAAGCGTATATCCGCCACCGACCATCATTTTCAGAATGTGTTGATAATTGTCAAGTTCAAATATATTATGTAACGGGTATAATTATGACTGAATATTGAATAAATTTCTGTCTGCCCATATTACATTTCGGCCCGTATAAGTAAACACATTGCATGGACGGTTGTTTTAATTGTTGAAATGTCCTTTTTTACCCATTAAAATCACAGCATCCGGGATCATTAACTCTGTATCCGAGATCATTAACTCTTCTTGTTCACTTCATTGAAAACAGAATCCGGGATCATTAATTCTTTTTTGTTCACTTCATTGAAAACAGAAGCTTTTGTATACGCATCTACCCACTCGGTTGCAAACGACCTTTAGAACATATTTTATTTTGTTTTCCCATACAAATCACAATATTTTACTGACGTATGTAATTTAGAAATATTATATATTTACGGATAAACGCTGAATAGAATCTCTGTTTTGCAAATGCGTCTACCCGGATGAAATTTTATTAATTTTAATTCATATTTACCGGTTTCTATAGCTTAAGTGTCTTGTAAACTATGCAAAGCCTGCAATAGCTGTATCATGTAATGGATCTTGAGTATACATGCAATGAGATGTTGATATTAATTAAAACTAATATAGGCTGTAATCCCGGTTGAATGAAATATTTTAGAAGAACCTTTGCAAGCAAAGAAAATAATACCAGACTCGATTTAATTAAGTCTAATAATGGGAGGTAATGAACTATATAACACCCCTCATGCCCCCTCATACTGGCTTATTCGGAGTTCACATTGAATGGAATCCGCAACACTGAAAGTACGCCGGCCTTGCGCAACCAAGCAGACATAAAACATACTTAGTTTAATAAATTCTGACCATGGAGTAATGAAATGCTGTGCACACAATCCCTCATGCACATGAATAGTGAATAGTTTCTTTGTAATAGGGTCTAATATATTGTTCCCAAGTTTTGCAATAATTATCTTACTTGAAACAAACTGGCAGACATTTTGTGTGTCGAGTTTCTAAATATATTATAGGGATAGTTTACAAAGTTAGTCAAGAACAAAATAGTAAAGATATAAAGACAGTAAGTCTTGGTATAATTCTTTAAGCATTTAAAGATTACATACATTATGTAGTAACAATAAAAGAAACGTATTTATCAATAAATAAAATGTCATGGCACTGTGAGGAATTCTTCCCTAATCTGTAGTAAGTTTAAGCTTAGGAATGACCTCAAAATGGAAGCTTGGAGAGATAATGTGTGCAGTGTAAGAAGCATTTATGCAATAATTATTCCAGATATGTATTTGTCTGTCAAGCAACAACTTAAGATAAAAGGTGTTTCTTAACATAACTGGTTATTTAACTGAAGTGTTTAAATTCTTTATTAAAAACCCTTTCGCTGCCTACAAGACGGGTATACCCGTCCCACTACTATGTCAGCCTATTTGCCTACAAGACGGGTTTACCCGTCTTGGGATTTCCCAACATTCCAATCTATAAACAATGCAAATGACGTCACATGAATTTATCCCAGAGCAACCAATCATATCAAAAGAATGTTTTCCATCTGTGTTTGCTGTTGTATTTTTAGAATACTGTAGATAGGAAAGCCCATAATGACCTGAGTGACTTGTAAATTTCCACATTTCAAAATGGTGGACGGCGATTCAGCTGCTGGGTAAAGTAGAGAAAGCTGCTGGGTAAAGTAGAGAAAACAACTCCAATATTTCCTCTAAAGGTTGAAGATTCGATAAGGAAATTGGGTACTACATTTTGCTTTGTTTTCTAAATATTGATTTACAAACTAAGCAGATTCTTCAAAAGTTTATAGCTGTTTACGGTGATTCTTCCCCATCGAGCCCCTTCGCTGTCTACATTTAGGACGGGTATACCCGTCCCACATTTACGTCAGCATATTTCAAAGTAAAACAAGACTTTTTGTAGAATAAATTTGTTCATTTGTATACATTTATTATTTTTCTTTCTAAAAATTATAGGTTTTGTATACATTCTGTGAACAATAAAGCCTCTAAACTATTCTGTCAAAACCAAGGTGATTTCCAGGAATGTGCCTTGACAAATAAATGTACATAACGTTATTGGTTCCTCGGCAGCGAAATGGTTAACCCGAATAAAATACTCTAATGTAAAGGATATGAGTCTGCCCTGACCTAGCTGCACGTTGTTTTTTTATCATAAATTCTTACTTGAAACCTTGAAAACATAATATAAAGATGATAAAGGGACAAAGGGTCGCCTTTATATACGTTAGACCAATCTGAGATGTCGCCATTAAATGTAACATAGGATCCAAGGTCCTTATCTCAATTGATCCATTTAAGCTTTGTTGAACCGTAATATATTTTCACGCAAACGAATTCGTCACACATGCGAAAATTTCGTACGAATCCCTCACACACTGCGTGACAAATACGTACGAATATGTCACAAGTAGGTATTGTGAAATTTTCGAGCCCCATTTTTAACCACCTCTTAGTACCAACGAAATTTTCACAAATATGTCACACATGTGTGAGGAATTCGTACGACTTTTTCACACATGTGACGAATTTGTGTGTGAAAATATATTATGGTTCAACAGAGGGTCAGAATAGCAGAATAGCAGAACAACTCCAGCAGAATAGCAGAATAGCAGAATAACTCCAGCAGAATAGCAGAACGACAAATTTCAAGGGCATATTTGGGGGGAGAGGGGTCAAGGTCAAAAGTGAACATCTTGGCAAGAAAATATTTTTGCGGGGCGGGGGATTTTTTTTTTTTTTTTTTTTTTTTGGGAAGGGTGGGGGGCAAATTAAAAAAAAAATACAGTGCGTTTGAATTATTTGTAGCAGATAATGATTTGGCCTTTGAATAAATAAACCACTAAAATCATGCCGTAAAATTTAAAGATACTCATCCACGAATCTTAGCTGAACTTTGACCTATAATCAAATAGAAGGATTTGACCGTCATTACCTTTTACCCTTGACCGTAGATCTAGTGTACCTTAAAATAACAAATGTACTTCACTTGTAAATCTATTCGTCCGACGAGGTTACGTATTGAGTGATTCCTGTGACAGGGACCTTTGGCATAGTCATAAACAAGTGAATGGAGTATTGTCATGCAATACAATGTCCCTTACCGGCTAATATTATCATCCGAAAATTTACTGTTGTTAATGCTAGGTTCTTGATGATTTGAGCATTTTGAACGAAGTTTGAAGAATATCCTTCAACGGGTTTGGGACTTGTGGAGAAGGCACGAAATCCTATGACCTTGAACTTTGACCTTGACCTTGAGTCGGCGTCCCTGAAACATCTTTCTGTTGTTCTGATATGGTGAACATATAACTAGTAGGGGACTAAAAGCCTGTTATTTGCTCAGAAGGTATGAGTCAACACAAACGGTATCATCAGTACACTTTACATTTAAGAAAATGTCCAAAAGTGCACTGTGACCTTGACCTTCAATGTATATGTACAGTTTTTGAATACGACATATTGTGATGTTATGGTGAATATTTATGCTTAAGTCATTTTAAAATCCCATCATGAATGACAAAGTCACAGGCCGATCACCATACTTACATAGTGAAAATCAACAAAGTTCAAAAGTGCACTCTGACCTTTTCCGTTGACTACGAACCTGGGTCTTACACGTGACACGTTTTCATATTAGACCTGCCGTCCAGTAGGCCCCCGAAGAGTTCCCGAAGAGTTCCCGAAGGCGGAATTCGCAAAATCGGGATGTTTCGGCATGTCTTCGTTATGTTCTAGAACCCTTCCGTGTCCTACTGGAAACGCTTCTAGCACTTCGGGGCCAAGTCAGTATCGAAAAAACTTCGGCATCCAAATTTTAAATTTTTTAAAATTTGGACGTCGAATGTTTTATTCGGGACGGCTTCGGGATCTTCGGCAAAATTTCAATACGTGTAAAGCATATAAAAAAACTCCATGTGTCTGTATAAAATATCTAGTAAATATACTTAAGAAATATCTATTGCTTACAGCTATTCTGAGCCAATAATTCATGTTCTGGTATTAACCATTTCAATTTGTAATTTATCTATCTAATATATCTCTTTGAAAAGTCTCTCCATTTTACCATGTACTGAGTCTATCTTAAAGAAAACACTCTGATACCTACCTGCAGTGCATGTATCAGTTGCCGGTTAATAGTTAAAACTATTGCCTGGGGTCGGACCGAAGTTTTGACTATTAACCTGCAAGCCATTCAGTAGTGTTGAGAAATTAATTTTCATTTTTTTACCTATTAGCCCAGTAAAAATGTGATGAATATAGACCGGTCATACAGACAAACTATGGATCGGCGATATTTAAAAAATGATGTAATAAACAAGCTAATGGTTTGTGATAAATGCGTTTTCTGGATGTTTCCACAAATCCTGTGGGCACTTATTGTATACTCAACAAAATATAAACATTAAAATTCATATATACAACTGGATTTCTACTATGGACGGTGCTAATGATGCCGGTGCTGATTATTTAAATGCTGTCTTGATCTGTCGTGTGATTCCATTGCCAGTTTCAGTTACCCATAGCCATTATGACTATGGCGCGTGAGTCGTTATATGCTCTATTATCGTTCTCTCAGTGACAACAGTAATTACACTTCACTAATTGCCACTTCACTGACTTTTATAAGGGGCATCCCAGGCCGACTTTGAATCACTTGTCCCCCACTGATGTGGGTTCGAGCCTCACTCGGGGAATTGAATTCTTCATGTTAGGAAGCCATCATGCTGGCTTACGAAAAGTCGGTGGAATAATGCACGAATGGGGCACCTGGGGTATTCCTCCACCATCAAAGCTGGAAAGTCGCTATATGGCCTATAGTTCTGTCGGTGTGACGTTAAACCCCAAAAAAAACTTTTAAAAAGTATGCGCGTGAGGTTGTTCCTAATCCCCGTACTGTACACGTACCGTACATTTATACACGGGAGTTATCCGCCATTTTCCGTACACTAACGAATTCTGTATAGAAAGGCATAAGTATTTTATAATGTTTCAATATACAGTTGAATATCGTTACCTCGATATCGGTTAGCTCGATACTCCGGTTAGCACGATGTGTTTGAGTCGGTCCCGATTTTTCTCTATTTATCTTAATGTAATTATTTATCATTACCTCGATATGATTAGCTCGATATTTTGTTTAGCTCGATGAGATTTTTCAGTCCCGTCAACTTACCTGTACTGTTTTTACACCTGGTTTCGTCGATATCACAGCTTGTCAAAAAATATCCATGTTATTTGTAAGGTGTGAAAATCAACCTATTGTTGTCCGGCGATGTATTAATCATATTCAAGTTAGTTTGTGTGCTTGTTTTGTTTGTTATTTAATCTTTAATCCAATTTAAATGTCAGGAAGTTTGCATTTAATTCTCAATAATTAGTGTTATAAAGTAAGCAGGAAAACTGTTTTCAAATATAACAACTAATTTGGATGAAATATTTTCTGTTTGACGCAGTAAAATCTGCTATTTAGGATTGAGTAACAATATGCGTATTTAACTGGCAAATTTTCGTTATTGAAGCACAGTCAAAATGACTACTCAACTAGGAACGTTTCAGACTTGTTTAGGGAAGGAACAAAAATGCTAATGTTTAAATGTATATTTTGAAAAATTAAAATGCTTTATGTATGTATTTAATTGAGATGTTTTATTTGTAAATAAAACTAAAATCGTATTTACGTTTTATATTATTCATTTCCCCTTTCAAGCCCTCTTAAAAAAGCATTGGATATAATGACAATATAGACGTCCGACACAAGTACAAAATAGTCCCAGATAGTCGATATCGTTACGTCGAACTTCGGATACGTCGATGCAAATTTTATAGTCCCTTGAATATCGAGGTAACGGTATTCGACTGTATATTGTTTTACTCATACTCTACGTATGAAGAATCGTAGATAAACTATTTGATTTGAACTGGATTGTATTTAAATTGCATGCTTCATGTATGTGCAAGAAAGAAACTGAAATAAGACAATAAAACTCTAGTAGCATTTTCATGCTCGCAATAAATCTACCCTTTGAAATAAGTATATTTCATGTTTGTGATCCTCAAAAATGTGTATTTTTGATTCAATATACTTCAAAAGCCATGACAAAAATTGAGATTAAAGGCTAAGATAGTGAAGCGCGAAGGTGCGATGGTGAAGCGCGACAGTACGATCATGACCCCACGATGGTGAAGCGCGACAGTACGATGGCGAAGCGCGACAGTACGATGGTGACACTGCGATGGTGAAAAGCGACAGTACGATGGTGACACTGCGATGGTGAAAAGCGACAGTATGATGGTGAAGTGCAACAGTAGGATTAGTTACAAAGAAACCTATTTATCCGTAGAATTATCATCAAGTAGCTTGCTAACCATTACAGGACGTTCTGAAAGCAACTTTCGGTGATGTTCTGCCAAGGTCACAAAGTGAGATCAAACGTGACATAAGGGAATTTTTGTCGGATATATTTTTACCCAGTGATGTCTTCGTTTATAATTTTGATTGGTCCGTCTTCAGACTGGAAACTACTAGTATGTGCCTTCAGAAAAAATTGTCTGAAACATTTAGAATATCCTAAAAATAAAAATAGCCTAATCGATGGATTATTTATAGATTTAGAGAAAACTTTCTTCACTACGAAAGAAAATGCATGTTCCTGGTACTATTTTCACAGTGTGAAAAATTACAGCAGTTGCAAATCTCTTTATGTGGATTATTTTCAGTAATATTATTTACATGTATATCCTCTTATGGAAGATAGAAAATGTTTCTGTGTCACATGATGATGTGGTGAGCGCACTGATTAACATATTGAAACAGTGTAAAATAAAACGAATTAATCAGAACAACAATACATTCTTCAAGAATAATACTAGATGTGGAAAATAGTTTATCGCCATTGGTCAGAAAAATTATGCATGCGCAACCGCCCCTTGGATATAAGAAATTGTATTCATTTCAACATGAAAGATGAGGTATTGTATCTGAAGCCATTTATCCCTATAACCTAGAATACAACCTTTAACAGGCATATGGAATCAAAATTTATGAAAGTTAATTGTTATCGATAAAACTGGCAAAATAGCACACATACATATTAGCTTGAAACGATTTGTATATATTTCATCATTGGCACATGTCTCAAATAAAATCATATGAACGAAGACAATTAACAGCTGAAAGACATTTAATAAAAAATCTACATTAAGAACTTTCATCTATTCATATATTTTCTGCCACATTTCACTAAAATGAATGTTATGTTCAGCGTTTTGGGGTTTTCACCATGAAATTTCAAGCTGTGGTTAATTTAATTGAGCGTCTCAGTAAATTCATCGTCAGTCATTATGCTTTATCATCATCATTTATCCATTTCTTTAATTCATCACCATCATTATTTAACAGCTTTATTCATGATAATCATTCATCACTTATCATAATTATTCATCACTAATCATCATCATAATTATCGTTATTATCATCATAAGTCATAATCATTTATCCAGCTTTCGCCCATTATCATCATCATACATCAATATTCATGACATCGTGCTTATTGTCATTCGTCATTTAATCAATCATCATCACAGTCTATCCAGTCATCAGTCATAATCTGTCTTATCCATTATAAACATCCTCAACAGCGTCATCGTTATTCATTGTTAAACTTATCATTCAGTCATCATTATTCCCATTGATTATTATCATTCATCATCAGCAGCAGCAGTATCAGCAGCTTTTATTCATTTATATGATAAAAAGATGTTAAGCCATAGTATATAATGGAAGAAAATCACATTTGCTCATGTGCTCACTTTCTTGGAGAATCAAACGATATTCTATGGCTCACTGGTTAGTAATTTTATAATAATACAGTTCAAAAATGAAGACAAAAATGGTAAATTTATTTGCTTATTTATTTAATAGCAACATACTTGGTCGCGCATATATATAACTAGATCTCTCTATGTTTTAAAGTGGTATAGACAATTAGCTAAATCAATAAAACAACTTTCGAGACCCTACATAATCAATTATGTTATTTATAAGATAACACAATTTTTGTCATCTGCTTAATATTATCATTTCTAAGCCGCTGTGCGTTATTTTCAATTTTCACATTGATATCTGCATTTAGCAAGATTTATAATTTAAGATTATAAACTAATTTTTTTCGTCTACAAATGTAAGTTTAATTTAACATTCATTTTAAAGCGGTTTAGTATATTCCTACAATTGATAAAACTACTGTATAAAATTCAAATACAAGCCGTAATACCAGTAATAACATAATGTACGTAAATTCTAATTTACATTTGATCTACCGTGCGTTATTTTCAACCTTTACTTCAACAATAATTGCACCAGAATCCTTTCAATAAATAATGTTTTCAGTAAGCACCGGTGTTTTGTAAAATTAGTGAACAAATGATATCTTTAAATTAATAAAGCTTCCGACGGCCCCTGTATACTAGTATTTCATTTTAAGCAGATATATAAATCTCTTCTATCACTTCAGGCAATCGGACATAGTTTTTAATTAACCTCGACCATAACATAGATTTTCTTTTTCCGCTGCTTTCTCTGTCGAAAAACGGCGTTAAACACAAAACCAACAAACAAAATCCTCAGGAAAAATACAGGGAACCAATCAAAAACGCTCTATTTTTATAAAGCCGCTATTTTCTGCTTTCAAAAAATACCATATGTTGCTCTCCTAGCAGTGTATGAGATAACAAATCATTAGTGTGCTATTTTTAGATAGCTCTTCCAATGACCGTAACAGATGCCTGACATCTGTTATCAATCAACCTGATATTATGGAATTCTGTTGATCGATATGTTCATTTAGCATTTATATATCGAACTATACAGGCGGTATTTACGCCGTTATTGTATTGTTTTGATTTATGCTACCCTTGAAAAAGGCTTTTTTAAAAAGCCGAAAGCGCTCGGGTTTATAATTAAACTTTTGACACTGTTTGAACATATATTTTCTCATACTCTATATATATATATATATATATTTCTTTTTTTTTTTCAGAAAGTCGCATATTTGGCATTAGAATTAAGCACACATTTAAAATTGGAAAAAGTCCCATTTTTATAAGCTGGACATTTTTCCAATTTTTAAAGTTGGAAAAAAAATCCAGCATTTAAAATAAAATAGGAAAAAAGTCCAATTGGATTTTAGATTTTTTAAAAACAGTTTGTTCTGCCCACAGAGTATTATAATTAACGTTTTATGTATAAGAGTATTTATTTTATCATATTAATTACCGCCAACAATAAATCTGATTTTTTTCCTGAAAATGTCAAATCGGATTTTTTTCCCAGCTTTTAAAATGGGATTCTTTTATTTATCGCTGAATTCGTCTCAAACCCAGACAAAATTACTGTACAACACAAAACTTAGTTAAATATACCAGTTATTTCTTTGATAAAAATTCGGACAAGAATCCAGCACGCCGAAATATGGGAAAAATGTCCGACTGGATTTTCAAAAACTCCGATCGGACACCATATATAGAGACTTACCCTAAGCCTTCTTTACGCAAGGGAAACAATCTAATTATATAGTGAAATTGTTGAGTGAACACCGTTTCTTAATCCTAATCCTGCCCATGTTATATCAGTGCAAGGGAAAAGTAACCTATCTATGATAAATGCCATGTATGATTACACAGTTATGCATCTAACAGTCTTGAAATTGATTTCTTCGATTTTCTCATATTTCTAGATATTTTTCCCATACTTTGACACATATGTATGGGTAGCTGAGATTGTTCTCTTTCCAGCAGTAGCCTTTTCAACATATTTCACCTTGTGAAATTCTGTGGGTTTTGACTTTTTTAAAAAAATCGTCTGTTTTTTGACAAATTTCACCACAAAAAATGTCCTACTTTCCCCAGGGCAATCAATTATTTGATCTTTACATAGTTTTGTATTCAGGTTGCTAATCCATGTGGCAAGTTTGCATGCTTTTTTCATGATTAGAGGTAAAAAGTGGGTAGTTTGCATGAGGTACTAGGTCAATTGTTACCTAAGCCTATCATAAAGTCTTTGCGGAGTTGTCTCCATTTTTTCCAAATATTTCATCTGGGATCATTTCTTTCAGCTCAAATAACTCTTTTTCAAGAAATGATATTTTAATAATTTTTTCAGTCCTTGTATTCTGATGCTGTTAACTTCACATACATATAATATAGATAGCTCCTACTTTAAGTTTGTATTTTCAGTTACAATGCCTACCATATATCCAATCGGATTTTCGATCGGACAAAAAATTTTAATTGATTTTTTTATACGTAAAAAATTTGGAAATATTACAAAACTCATTCATTTATTGCTCAATGGTCCCTAAGCTACCATTCAAACCAAAATAGAAGTTTCTAAGTCACTTAGAAATGGTAGTGAAGTTTGCCAAAATCCTGATTTTGCAAAGATATCTTGGTGGCTGTTAATACCTGACTGTGGCGCCAACTGCTTTTCGGCGCCATAAAAATATAAAAGGCATTCTGATTGGCTGATCGTAAAATTGGTAACATCACCGGAAATGGAAGATAAAAAAAAACGTGCATACTGGTTCAAATGTATAAAAAGCGCATCTTGCAGTTTTAAAACCGCAAGATGCGGTTCCTAAACCGCAAGATGCGGTTTCTAAACCGCAAGATGCGGTTTTTGAGAAGTTTGAACCAGTTCGTACACCATATTCTACAACATGGACAATATAGCTGACTGGAAGCGCTTATCAGTTGTGTATTGTTTAAACCTTCATAATTGTATGTTAACTTGTTATGTTAGGTGATTGAACAATCCTTTCAAGATTAATAAGACAGTGTTCATGTACTATATGCATTCAATGCCAAGGTTTAACCCGAGCTACACATTTCTCTTTGGGAAAGCCTGGCTATTTTTAGATTAACATTCGCGCGGTGGATTATGGTATTAGTACAGATTTCTGTACGTTTTTAATCGGTTTGTAACTGTCTCTGTATTCGATAAGACAGATCATTGTAACAGACTACATTGTACTACGTTTGCATGGCCATTTCAATCCTCGTCAGCAATGGAACAACATAGACTTTCACTGAATTTATCTTGCATATAAGCTATGATTGCGTGGTATTCATTTAATATATGTAGAAGTTGTTTACTACAAGATTCAGAAAATGCAAGTTAATTCCGTCGTGAGAAGTTATCCACAACCTCAATGAATATGATTGGTAGGCCTATAAAGATCTTCAGAATAAGGGTGTGGACCAAGCAGCTATCGTGACTTTTGGAATGGTTAAGGTCAAGGTGCATCTTCATTGATGGTAGCTCTTAGACACAAATGAATGGTGGACCGGGTGAGTCGTATTCTTTAATTAAGTTCATTAAATTCATTTCAGTGATAGAAAGAATCTAAGTTTAATATATTGCAAGAATGATTGAAAATGCGATCATATTGTAGTCAGCAGGTCAATGGTTAGCTCCAAGAGGGAACTGTAGGCCAAGTGCTAAAAAAATGTCCAAATAGCGTCATATGTATATAGGCAGAGATATGTACCATAAGTTCCATTAGATTGAGCGTGCACAAATCTCTGGTCCGCCAGGGCTGTCGAAAATGCTGCTTGCATGTTTAATTTGAACCACAAGTAATATTTTTATATTGTGAAAGCAAGTGTTAACATTCAAATAATTATTGATTATTTTCCATTCTTTAGCCCATTTTATTTTTATTTTATTTAAAAATTACAAGTACAAGCACCCGGCTAGTTCAGTTGATAAGAAAAAAAATATGGGCAAATTATTAATGGGGCGCTGTGATCTTCATAAGTTTTCACAGCGGTGGTACCTTTTATTGTATGTTTTGGTGTAATGTCTGAAATGTCAGCATGAATGCTCGGTTGCGGAATTATTTTTCCATATGTGCTATTAGCTTAAAAAGGAAAAAAAAAGAATTATATATACTGCTGCCCAGTACGGCAGTTAAAAAAATGTAATGATATATGTATAGGCTGATTATAAGCGTGTAAGCGTGCGTAAGCAGGGATATAAATAAGTGGGGCCCAGTAGCTCTTGGCCCTAGATTTTTTGCTGGGCCCCTAAATTGTAAAAATGTTGTATAAAATGCCCTTATACCCAATGTTTAACATTTATTTTGGACAGTCTGGGCCCCTAAATAAATATAGCTAGTTTATATCCCTGGTTTGGCAGAAAACATGCATGCAGCCACGTCTTCATAATATGTGCAGCTATGTACTTTTGTTGTGGGGGCACAAGTACATGCCTTATATTGGTTTCAGGGGTAAAATAAAGTAAATAAAATAAATAAAAGTAAAACCCATAACTGTTAGAGGCAGCCTTGACAATAAAAAATGTCCGCTGAAGTGTCGTCTCTGACGGCTTCCTTTGACAGGCCTGCACTTATATACTTCAAGGTAAAGTAAGCTTCTCATCGGCAGTATCAAACGTTAAGAGTTGCAAAGTATGCAAAGTATTGCAAAAAAAAATGTGTTTGCTAAACCTCTAACAACCAGGGTCCAACCGTAGAGGAAACCCTTGAAGCGTGCCCGTCTGTTTGGTCAGTGCAAGTCTGTGTTTGGGATATAACTATATGCGCAGTAAGTGTACTGTATCCTTTTGTCCTTTGAACAAGTAGGCTTTAGTTAAAAATAGCAAAAATTCGTACTGCACATAAGGGCATGGCAGTTTGGATTCCTGTTTATTTGGTAGTTTTGCATGATTCGGGCATAGTATGTTGTCTCGACCTGTCCAGTTAGCGTTCAAGTGCATTGCCATAGATAGTTTTAATGTTCAGCTCTTTCATTATTGTTCATGCTAATTTAGGGAAAATACCTCCAGATTAACATAAAAAGTTAAATTTGTAAAACAAATTGTCGTTGTTATATGGTATCAGAAATGATATGGGTGACTACACTTCCATGGTACGCATGTCTGACAGCCAGATTGTATCTTCCAGCCACCTTACAGGTCCTTTTTCTTCGTGAGTTTTGTTTTCCAAAGAGTATCACAAATAAGATCATTACCGTAATCTTACATCCGCTGTGCTGCTGTTTATTCATATTTTTCAGCGGCATTGGCTAAATAATTGTCATCACAGATTCCATCGACTGGCACAATGGTTCACAAATTTCTTACTGTCGCCATGTTTCCAGTGATTGTCTATATGGGTTGTACACCTGTTGCATTGATGGACGTTCAATCAAAATCTAGATGAGCATTCATTTAACAGGATGATTCGTATCTGCAGCCATTTATTGCAGTGAAACATCTCTATTTTAGAAAAGGCAAGTATCTTATATACATGTTTATATAAATATAAACAAATGGTAATAACTGTCTAGGTCGGATCGCCCCTGATACATACATTTTATTTATTTAGCTGATAAATGAAACATTATCATGACCATTTTTCTAATCACATTATAGGGGCTTGCCTCCATGAGAACACCGAAATGCTTTAATTTTGTAAAATTGGAAAAAATATTTATGAGAAACATAAACGTTTGTTTAATATCTACTTTGAAACGCTTATAGAATATCAAATAATTTATACCCCTTTTTTCTACATCACATTTAAATTGCTCTACTATCGTTTATGTATATTTCTCAGTATGTTTAACATGCTTAACAAATGTTCCACAGATGCGGAACATTTACGTTATCAAATAATGAAAGTACATTCTCGTGTTTAATAAAAAATAAAATTGAGGGGTGTCACTTTAAAACAGACGTTTACATTTATACATTTTGTTCGGATGATTTAGGTCCATGTTTTAGAGAAGAAATTTTAAACATCATCAAATCATAGAAAGTAATAATTGTTTTACACGAAAATTAAATGTAGCATATAAAACATTTTTCATTCTACAAATCCATTGTCAATTTACTCATATTTATAAATATTTTGAATTTCGAAAAGGGCCTGCGTGAAGGGGCCACACTTTGGTCAGTTCAGCGCCTTTAAAACCTCATCATTGTGTTTTAAAAAAGTTACGTGTCTTCGTTTGGTGCATTTGCAACAATGTACGATGTGCTAAATATTTACACAACTAGTTAAATATCGTTTCTGACTATTGTTTAATTTTATTTATGTACAAATGGCAATATTTTTTGTAGGGGAACACATCTTTTAGAATATTTAAGTATCCAATTCTACGGGACAGAACAAAAAAAGGTGTATTTGACAGATGGGTTGTTTATAGGAATGTTGTTCGTTCACTAAAATTTTTCTATGTTTCTCTGATATACTGCTAAACCTTAAACAAATTTCTACTTTGATATGATAAAAGTAACGCTTGTTATTAACCTTGGGGCAATTATTATTTTACTAAGCAGTTTCATTTATTCATAATGTATATATACGTATATAAAATAATAATTTTAGTGGCCCTTCAACACTAATAAGTGCATTTCAGGTATGGCACTAGGCAAGGTGATTAATAATAAAAGACGGAAAATAATGATTCAAATCGAATTGGTTCTTTGATAATGTTTATTGCTAACAGTTTTTCCCACTTTTGCAGCCGTCGCTGGGGATAATTGTTCTTTCGATTGATTCAAATTTTATCTTATTTATTTAGTGTATTTTGTTTGTACCTTTGCAGTGTCGCTGGGGCAAATGAAATTAGGTTATTTTCAATATACACCTTTAGCTGTTTGTATAGTATGTGCATTTTAAACATTATCTCACCTTGCCAGTTGCTATGAGAAATCTTTAAATAAAGTCGCGGCCTTTTCCCACTAAACTGTGTTGTAGTTTTCATTTATACTGATAATTTAGTTGAAGTGGGTATGACAGACGTATATGGTCGGAAGTTAACTCATCGGCCAACGAAATGATGATATTATTAGTCATTAATAAATTTATTCTTGTTTTCTTTTAAAATGGCTGATGATTTTGCGTCTTGCTAATGGCTGCTGTCATTCCCTGTTATATACGGTCCATTGATAAAATAACTAGAAAATAATTAAGCTGTAGATAGACAACAGCTCTTTTAGTTATATCCTGGACCCTTACAGATCAATCTTTAAAAACTGAAACTTAGTCTTAAGTGTGGCAAATAGTCTATTTGCCATTATTTTCTTCTTAGCAAACTTACACAAACGAATTTCTTAGGCTTCTTTTTGTAGGGGTAAAATGCACAATCACGCAAAGTTCCATTACAATCTGTTATAACAAGCAATAAGAATTCAGCCTTTTGAAGTCTAAGTTTCACACTTAAACCATTGGTAAATACGGGCCTCTCCTTTTGCCGAAATCAGAAGTTGTTTTGACGTTATAATTTTTGTAGGATGCAACTTCTATGCTTTACAATAGAAAATTATTTTTCCTAGGCTACAAAAACAAACTGTGAATGTAGATGCATGCTGTATTAATCAGGTAGAAAGTTAATGTTCCCAAATGTCACGGAGTTGCGTATGAGTGGAAAATAAATTATACTTTACAAAAACGCATTTGACAAAACAAATGCTGTTTAAATCAACTACAAAGAAATTTTGTATGCTTCGGGATTCAGCGATGGTGAATACTGATATGATGACATCCATAATGCATGGGTAGAGTATCAGTTTTTATGCAGTATTTATGAATCTACAGTACACAAAGAAATATCAGTGCTCCCGGATGCAACTAAAAAACTTATTTATAATTTAGCAAATGCGTAAATTCTTTTTTCATCTTTTAATTTATTCAAAGCATGACCTCGGTTGAAGTAGTTGTGCAAACCGTGGGATAAATTTCTGTAAAACCAAAACTGTTCAAAAATGTTACGAGGGGATTTACCCTGCTATATTTCAAAAATGGACTGGTCCGTCATCTAATCTGGGCAGTACCACTGATTATTCAAAGGGATGTTCACTGAAAAATTACTGACTGAATAGCGAAGTGTGCAGACCAAGATGAGCCTGCATTGATGTACAGCCTGATCTTGGTCTACACTGGTCGCAAAGGCAAAATCCCTTGCCTCCAGCAGGCTAAAGGGTTAGTGCGGGTTGTTTTCAGTGTCCTCTATCTGTTGTACGAAAATATGGCTTCTGATTGTACATTTGAAAGTTTTAAAAAATCCAAAAATTTGTAGGATATTAATAATACTTTGGCCAAAAATGTTTGCTTTAGATGTAATATTATTGATATTGTCTGACCAATGTGGATCTTTATACATTGTATACGAAGGTTTTTAACGAAGTGTCATGTAGAATATAACTTTTCCCAGTTATTCGCAACAACTCACACTTACCACGTCTGAATGAACCAGTCCTGTTTCCACTGTTCAAGAGAGAATGCATGTAATTTTCTAAGGTTTGGGAGTCTGATGAAGACTCCTATAGTACCTTCTGCAAAGAAACTGGCTTTGCTTGTTATGGGGTCATGAAGATGTCGGAGAGAAAGAGACTGCAGAGCCATTGTGAACTCCGGATAAGACAGTAAGGCGTATCTGAAGTGTAGCCGTCTACAATTCTTTGAGTGTGAATGCCAGAGCGTGGAATCCCAGCTGCTCATTTATGTGTATTATGTTGTTTTTTTATTACCCTTGTTAAGTGCTCTCCTTAAGTCCATAACATTAATTTTGTTTGATTACCACATTACAGCTTGTTACAAGCTGATTGATTGAGTTTCGCAGCTATTGTTAGATCGGAAGACATGCTGGTACTAGCTAGGCAGACCATTATCATTGTGAATTGTCATATTGTTTAAAACCAAAATGTGCTTCAGCAATGCATGTGAGGTAGATTAACCTGTAGGTACTGCTCTTGGACTTTGGACCTTCCTTATATACGGGAGCGACGACTGCACTTATCCAAACCTGTTTCAATGGAAAGGTAAAATATTTTAGTGAGGATTGATGATGCTCATGGTGTAGCACCTTAATAAGTATGTTTGGCAATATTTCAGCAGGACTACAGCCTTTGTTGTATGATAGCTCTGGTAGTAGTAGGCCATACCTTCAACAAATATTGAAATCTTAGACATCTTAGATGTTGATGTTGGACAAGCAACTTTCTTACTTCTATGGCTTAATTTTCTTTTGGATACTGTACTTATTAAGGGCCTTGAAAGATTTCGCCAAAGTTTGGTCGTGCAAGCAGTAATAATCATTATATGGATTCAGCATTCGCCTCGTCCAAATATGGGTTATTATTGTCCATATATTTGTTATTAATACTGTGTACTCGTCCAATGAAATTCAGTATAGTACTCATCACTGTTAAATAACCCCATTAATCCATAATATCCTCTGCAATACGGGATGTATTTTGACTTGTACCCATCCGAATAAAGAACATATTTGACCCGCCTATTTGGCTTATCCCTTATGTTTTGGGGGGATTGTTTTTGGAATGGATACCCAAACAAATATATCGCCGTACTGTACAAAATAATATTATATAACCTTATGATATTGCAAAACATATTTATATGTAAACAACATTTTCAAATATTGTTTGAGCTCAAAAATTGCGTCATTTTAATACAACCTCAGAGTTGCGATGTATGACTCTGGCTGTATTTCCTGTGTTTTGTTTCCGGGAAATCTACCGTTACCTTTTAATGTTTTGTTGTAAAGAGGTTGTTTTATGTTCAGAATGAGGTCAATTGAAATGAAAGTATCTGCATCTGTAGGGATGAAACTGCCCTTTATTTGTGTGCTTAACACGGGTTGTACTGTACTTTATTGTGTAGATTGTATATACATAATGTATGGGTAGACGTACCAGTTCTTACCGAAATTTTGTGATGCAGTATTTATGAATCCGCAGTAATAAAGAAATGTCAGTGCTCCCGGATGCAAAGAAGATGCGTACAATAATAGAATTAATTATAAATTAACAAATGGGTAAATTCTTCTTTTTATCTATTATAAATTATTCAAAGCACGCCCACAGTTGTAGTAGTTGTGCAAACCGTGGGTTAAATTTCTGTCAAAACAAAACTACTCAAAAATGTTACGAGGGGAAACGAAATTTAATTGTGGGTTATTTTCAGTTTCCTCTACCTGTTTTACGAAAACGGGGCTTCTGATAGTACATTTGAAAGTTTTAAAAATTCTGTTTGTCAGATATAAGATTGAAAAGTGTTTTCGTTGTTGTTATGTTTCAATGTTCTCCTGATGAAGCAGGGAGATTTTATTTTTTTGCTTTAGATGTAATATGATTGATATGGGCTGACCAGTGTGGATCTTTATACATTGTGTGCGAAGGTTTTTAACGGAGTACCATGTAGAATATAACTTTTCCCAGTTATTCGTATCAACTCACACTTACCACGGCTGAATTCCATGGACCAGTCCTGTTTCCACTGTTCAAGAGAGAATGCATATCATTTTCTAAGGTTTGAAGTCTGATGAAGACTTGAATGTCAGATTCCTATAGTATCATCTGCAAAGAAACTGGCTTCGTTTGTTGGGGCCATGAAGGAGAAAATGAGACAGCAGAGCCACTGTGAACTCCGGATAGGACAGTTAGCGTATCTGAGGTGTAGCTTTCTACTACATCTCTTTGAGTGCCTTTAGTGCTCTTTAACCCTTACCGTGTTAAATTTCTTAAATGAACTTGTCCATTAACTGTTAAAAGGGGTGAATACCAAAATAATATTGACTGAATGGCGGGCGAACGGTGCAGATCATGATCAGACATGATCTACACTGGCCGCAAAGGCAGAATCATACGTGTCCAGCAAGATAAGGTTCAAAGCGTTATATTCCAGCTGTTCATATGTGTATAAGTTTTTTAAAACCCTTGTTTTGTGCTTTCCTTCAGTCCATTACATTAATATATATTTGGTTACCACTTTACAGCTTGTCACAAGCTGATTAGTTAAGTTTCAAAGCTATTTTTAGATCGAAAGGCATGCTGGTACTACTTTAGCTAGGCAGACCATTATCATCGTGAATTGCCGTACTGTTTAAAACCAAAATATGCTTTAGCAATGTACGTATGTGAGGTATATTAACCTGTAGGTACTGCCCTTGGACTTTGGACCTTCCTTATATACGGAAATGACGACTGCACTTATCCAAACCTGTTTCAAAGTGATGTAAAAGATTTTAGTGAGGACTGATGGTGCTCATGGTGTAGCTCCTTCTAAAGTTGTTTTTGTTCGGCAATATTTCAGCAGGACTACAGGCTTTGTTAAATGATAGCCCTGGTAGTATAGTATAGTACTCATCACTGTTAAATAACCTCATATTGTTCAATAATATCCTGTACAATACGGGATATATTTTGACTTGTACCCATCCGAATAAAGAATATATTGGACTCGCCTTTTTGTCTTATCCTTTATGTTTTGGTTTACCAAATATTGTTCAAGCTCAAAAACTTGACGTCATGTCAATACAACCTCGGTTTCGCAACAACAATTTGTTGACAGTAGTGATGTATAACTCTGGTTGTGTTTCCTGTGCTTTGTTCTTCTGGGAAATCAACCCTTGCTTTTAGATATTTTGTAGTAAAGAGGTTATGTTCAGAATCAGGTCAATTGAAATGAAAATATCTGCATCTGTAGAAATGAAACTGCCCTTTATCGGTCTGCTTAACACAGGTTACACTGTACTTTATTTGAATCCGAATACCCAGTTTGTATTTATATTTTTAAAGTTTGTGCAGAACGAAATTAGATACTGTTATAATATTAAAGTTGCGTTTTGGTGCAGCTATTGTGCGATAGATTACAAAATTTGATTTGAAATGTGACTGATCCCGGATGCAGAGGTAAGTCTAACAACAGAAAATTAATGGTACGTTTGCAATTAACTTTAAATGGAGAGACTGAAGCATTTGACTTAATTTGTTGCTATACAAATATGCTAAAAAAAGAAGAACTGGTTTTACTCCCGGACGTAGCGATGATGCATAAGAAAAGAAAATTTATGACATAATATCACTGGAAGCTATATAACCTAACGAAAAGAATGAAATGTTAGTGCTCCCGGATGCATCTAGGATTTCTTAAGTACGAAAGTTAAAGATATGATCTAAATCTTTACAACATTCTTCTTTTTTACGTTTTATTCATATTCAGTAGTTTATTATATTACCTGCCTAGGCTAAATTATTTTCACAGTTCCACACGTCAGTTAAAAAATCTTTTTGAAGATTTTCAGTCTGATTCCAAAACTATCCGTATTTTTTCCGATTTTCCTCTGTTTATGATTTTTCAAATGTGTTGGAATTTTAAGCTAATACATCGTTTTAGATCATGCACACCACAATTTAAAAACTGTCTTAATAATTAACCATGAGGAAGAATTGACCTCATGACCGATATGGCAGAAAATCGATATCAGGGGAGACAACCGCTATATGGTATTGGTAACGGGTGACCGGCATTGCGATGTCGATATCTATTGCCTCCGGGTATTATCACCTGGGTGTTTCTTTCAATTTTAAAAGGTTTTCCATAAGAAATTAAACAAGCATCGATTTATAAGTAATAGTTATTGTTCGAGGAATAGGTCTGCATTGTGTTTATAGACCTGTGAGGAATTTGTGAACCGAGCGGGCGTAGTGAGCGAGGTTTTCAAATCTCCTCACAGGTCTATAAACACAATGCAGACCTATTCCGAGAATGATAACTGACTTACCTACACGTTTCTTTGTTTAACATAGTCCAGATTGGTTTCGGATTTGAAGAACGTGTATGTATGATGAAAAATAAATAAAAGGAACAAGACAATATGTGATACCATTTATCGGATACTATTAATGTAACAAAATGCCCAACTTGCTACGAACCTGTAAATATATTTGTCAGCAGTTAAGACATGACATTTTGTATTGCATGAAAAATCCGTGCACATTTGGGAAATATTGGGAAGATAATAGTCTCTCTCTGAGATCATCAATGTGTGTCTAGTCACAGACAGTTGGGGTTCGGACCCCCACCCACCCCATTCTCCTCCGTCCCTGGTTAAGTTTAGCCAATATTTTCTAGCATTTTACCATGTATTGAGCATAGGTGACGATCATAAAATGCATTTTGTAACATTTCAGCGCGTTTTAAAAAAATGTATTTTTTACCATCAATGCTCTCAAGAAGACACAACGAAATATGCTAATCAAAGTACTGAAAGTACAGAAAGGCTGGCTACCACAAAACACTGAATGAAAACTGTGCGGGAAAGATATTTGCAAAATCTTAGATAGTATGGGTTTTCCATATTAAACTAAGGCGAGCATAGGGTATTGTTGTGATCTTGATTAACTTGTGCATCCAAGTTAAAGTTCAATCGAGAAACCTAGTTTATCGGACGTAAACATGGGTCCAAGAGAGTAAACTATAGTTTAAGCCCGTTATACTGTGTATTCGCTCGAAAATTTATGTTAGTATTCGATAATCATAGTTTTTCGACAAAGAATGTAATTGTTGGATAATTTGATTGCCGAGAACCATTGTATACGGACGTGAACCTATGTTTACGACCATGAACTTGGGTTTACGAGCGTGAACCATAGTTTATGAACGTGAACGTAGGTTTAAGTTCGAAAAACTTAGTTTCTCGAACAAAACTATGATTTTTGGTCATTATCCTATGTTCACCAGCGTTAACCTATGTTTACGGTTGTAAACCCATGATCACGGTCGTAAACCTAAATTCTCGACCGTTAACATATGTTCACGTTCGTAGCTATGGTTTACATCCGAGAACCCTGGTTTACTTCCGTAAACATAGGTTAACGCTCGTGAACTTAAAATAAAGGCCGAAATTCAAAGTTCAATTGAAAAACCTAGTTGAAACCTGGGTTCACAGGCGTGTTTTCGCCCGAAAATATGGGTAAGTATTAGAAAAACCTGGTTTTACGTTCTAAAACCCATGTTTATCTGTAATTGTTATTTCTACTTTTTTACCGTAAACCTGGGTTAACGTTATTATTGGACAATTGGCGTGCCATAACCGTTTATATATGTTTCTTACGAAGCGATAATGAACATTGAGGGACATAATATCAGATAAAATATAAAGGTAACAAACACAACATCTATATTTCGATATGCAATCACCCACCCAACACATACATTATGTGTGAATGTATGAACATTGATCAATTGGGGCGATTTTCTTGTCGGTATGAGGGAAATTTTGGGCTCGAACCCTGGTATAAACCGGACTGTTAATGATTATTGTCTGGTCATGTTGCTTTCTTAATACGATGGTTAGGTAAATTGACGTACCCGTAATAATGTTTTTTTTTAAGAGTATATTCAATTCCTACCATGAGATTACTTTAACTAATTTTTCAGGAGGGCGTAGGTTCAAATTCTACTAGGACCAAACTTTGTTCATTATTTTTCTTTTTTCGAGTAAGATAAACTGTTGTTTTTTAAGACATATTATCATTGATCTGTCGTACAAAAGCGGAAATGTTTTGTTTGATTAGCCATTTCTTAGTCATTTCTCGTGTTTCAAATGAATTTGACCTGAAGGGTGAATGTTTAGACATCTTTGAAAAATACTTAATTACATTTGTAAAAGTTCTTGAGTTTGCATTTATTTTTACAAAGTTTTGAATAAATGTAGGTAGGTAGGTTTTACTTCTGCCCTATGGTTCTTTATGGATGCATAGAGCAAGGCCATAATTTTCAAAAGTTGGAGCTTAATTTCTTTCCGATTAAATCCTTTTACTCGAGGCTCCCCAGAAAAATTGTTATCGCCAATTTTATTTTGTGTTTTATAATTGTTACGCAATATTTTGAGGTTTCATTTAGAAAAATATTTGGTAAAATGAATTCTCTATGATCGTTTTGCACAATGGCTATCGCTTTGAAATTTGTCTCTGTTTCAGCTGGAGGAAAAAAAGACATAACTTATACAAAATTAACAAATAAAAAACAAATAAACAAACAACAACGGCACGGTAAAAGTCATTCGAAGATGAATCACAGTGCGAATTAGGTTTAAAACTTAAGCCCTAAATATAAGACCTGACATAACTCATATCACTATAAGTTCATTTTAATTGACATTTCATATTTCTTATTTTCCACGTTATGTCAGGTCGTCGAATAATGCGCAGTATAATTCATATCGACGATTGTTTCTCGGAACCAGCGTTTGTTTACTTAGCTCCTTATAGACCGAGGTCATAATCTATAACGAAGCGGTCAACGTTGAGTTAGTTCCATTCATACGGACATTTAATTCATGGAGGCGAATTAATTTACCATCATTATGTAATATTTTCTAATGTTATTTTTCAAGTATTTACCGTTAGAAAAATAAAACATTATTATAGCATGTTTGCGCAAGTAGATCTATTGAAACAGGTAAGTTTAACAATCTTTATACAACTCTATGGCAAAACTGATTAACGTGGCGGACTATTTGAATTGCGCATGAAATTATATTTTGTGTTGTCAGTCTCAGCACCTGTTGAACTTTACAGAAACTCGATATATGGTTATAATAGTCTGGCGAATATCGCCAGCCTAAAAACTGCACGCACACCATCGAGAAGATATTAAAACCTTCAGTCTTCTTGACAATGAAAGTAATGAGTACAACTAATTAAGAGGTTTGTAGTTTTGATTGACATGGCAACGACATTATATAGTATAATGTCGTTTTGGTTCTCCACATCTCATGCATCTGATTCACGTGAAGAAGTTGTCATACACTTATGAGTCAATCACGCGTTCACCTTAAATGTCATGCACGGACTTCTCATGATTCTACTGCATTGTTTCGGTCGCTTAAGCATAACTGTAAATTTAATCTCTGACAAGTGCGTGTGTCGATAATTTGGCTCAGTGGTTAGGGCATCGGACTAGCATCGGAGCGACTCGGGTTCGATTCCCGCTACAGGCAAATGAGATTTTTGTATAGACAAAAGATGTAGGACAAGTCTGGAAATTGTTATAGGCCTCTTAAGTGGTCTATAAGGTGTTTATAGACCTCATCGGAACAAAGCAGCCGATAGGTAATAGTTAATACTGCGCTTTCTTTTCTGTGTGACATGTAGTATATGTTACCAAATGTTTCAGACCCCAGGTTAAAATCCTGATAATGACCTTGTTAGATTTTTACAATCACATCCATTTTTTTAAGTCACAAAAATACATAAATAAGTTGTGTTTTTGAAAACGGTTGATTACAATTTATACTATTACATGTGTAGATTTTATTTTTTTTTACTCTAAAATGGTTAAATATCATACGTATATCAATTAAGTAATTCTGTATATATCGGGAAAGTAAGAAATTAAATGAATAAAAAAAATATAGTATGTTTGTAGAATAAGTATAAGGATGACTTGTGTCACCCTTGGTCTAATTGATCTTTTTTTTTTCTTTGAAAAATATTGGCAATCAGTGTGGTATAGGTATTTTGCCATATTCAATATGAATATAATAACACAAATTTTACCAAACTGTTGCAAAATAGTAATTTAAAAAAAAAATGATGCGAAAAAGTAAAATGGCATTATAATTATATTCAAAACGCATTTATAGCCTTATCAGTGTTGTATATGTCTGTGTTGTTTTAACACTCCTTAGTGGTAATTGTGTGCGGAGGTGGGGGGGGGGGGGGGGGGGGGGGGGGGGGGGGGGGGGGGGGGGGGGGGGAAGCAATAAAACGGATATATACGCGTGATGGATCAACATTTTCTATCAGCTTTCATTCATTATGATTACAGTATAGAAATGACATTCATGTAAAATCATTTTAAATTGAACATGTACAATCAATTATGAAAGTTTCATAATGACGATTTTCATGATAACTGAAAAAAAAAATAATGAAACCAGTTCAAATTTTCACGAAAGTAAAATCATATTTCCACGCAATGAAAAAAAAAAAATTATCATGATCATTTTTTCTAATTTCATAAAAAGTTAGTTGATATCATGAAAGCATACGTATTGCTGTGGCAGTTTAAAGCACTGACTAAAAAATATTTTTATGATATTTATCTTGTATGCATGGAAAATTTATCTGTTGTCTTGGCTAATCAAATGTTGAACTTTGGTAATATTTTTGCACGTAAGGTTTCTTATTTTTAGTAATTTTGTTAGTAAGTAAAATGTGTACACGGCCTTCTTATTTCTATATAGAAAATCTGACCGCTATCGATTATTGGCCGGAGGAATATTCTTCGGTATGTTTGATATTATAAATGAAGAGAAAAGTAATGGAAATTTCACATTTTATTTTCTACAGAATTATATAAAAACTGCAGTACTGCAACCAAGCTGGCATTGACCGCTTCTTCCCCAAATACATGCACAACTTTCTTTTTCTTTAAACTTAAACTGTCTTCTACAAATACCTCTAGAGAAAAATAGTGGCTCCGTAACTTTTGCAACATTAACTTTATTGAAGTCGAAACACGAGAGGGAGCGATAACGACGCGTAAAGGTTCGAAGTGACGCGCGAGGATACAACGCTAAGCGTCAAATTACTAAAAACTTTTGTGTGCTGTATAAATAAAGGGTGACCGGTATTTTAAATTTCTTCATACACAAAAGTAATTATGATTAAATGGTATAACTACAGCTCGTGTTACGATGCCATTTACGATAAATCATTTCATTCAGCTAACTTAAAAATGCATATCTTCAGTTATACAACAATGCACTTCAGTATTTCTGTACCGCAAATGATAAGATTTTAGCCAAAATACAAAATTATAAATGTTATTTATTGAAACCTCATGGTAATACTATCTCAAAATTATATCACTTTAGAAGTAACTGTTAAAACTGGAGAGCAGACGCGGATGTCCTATTGTAAGCAGATAAAGTAGAAAACTATCGCGAGTTGGTATATCCGCTCCTCCAACCTAAATTAGAACTCCTTGTTTTTTTGTTGTTGTTGTTTTTTTTTTTTTTAACTAGTACGCTAACATCACGGCCTGAAGCGACTCTTGTATCATTTTATTTAAAGATTTTATTTACTGTCAATACACAAGTCTTTAAATGCTGTGTAGCGACCATTATATAAGTCTCTCTGTACTTGGAGTCAGTGTTGTTATATGTTCTGGTTCTTCGGAACGACCTGATCAAAGACTTTATCTTTACGCGCATGTGCAGAAAGAAATGAAAAAAATGTGCTCCTGATGAATAACAGCAAAGTAATTAGTAAATGGAATTTAAACACAATACTTTGACTCCAAAAAGTGCTATTCTGCTGATGAATAACAGCAAAATAATTAGTAAATGGAATTTAAACACAATACTTTGACTCCAAAAAGTGTTATTCTGCTGATGAATAACAGCAAGATAATTAGTGAATGGAATTTAAACACAATACTTTGACTCCAAAAAGTGTTATTCTGCTGGCGAATAACAGCAAGATAATTAGTGAATGGAATTTAAACACAATACTTTGACTCCAAAAAGTGTTATTCTGCTGGCGAATAACAGCAAGATAATTAGTGAATGGAATTTAAACACAATACTTTGACTCCAAAAAGTGTTATTCTGCTGATGAATAACACCAGGATAATTAGTTAATGTAGTTTTAACACAATACTTTGACTCCAAAAAGTGTTATTCTGCTGATAAATAACAGCAAAATAATTAGTAAATGGAATTTAAACACAATACTTTGACTCCAACAAGAGATTACAGAGTGATCATGACGCCCACCATTGAGGCATTTTTGAATGTTCCAAATTTCAAGACTAGCTCAAGGTCAAAATCAAGGCCAAAGTTCATTTCGGTACACAAAACTGTGCATGTGGTCCATGCATGTGGTCAAACTTTGAAAGCTGTAGTTGAGAAATGTGAAAGTAGGTCACTAGATGAATTTCAAGGTCAAAGTTCATTTCGGTACACCAAACTATGCATGTGCTTCAAATTTGAAAGCTGTAGCTTGAGAAATGTAAAAGTGGGTACAAGGTAAAAATCAAGGTCAAATTTCAATTCAGAACACAAAACTATGCATGGGGTCCAAATTTGAAGCCTGTAGTTGAGAAATATAAAGTAGGTCACTAGGTCAATGTCAAGATCAAATTTCATTTCGGAACACAAAACTATGCGTGTTGTCCAAATTTGAAGGCTGTAGCTTGAGAAATGTGAAAGAAGGTCACTAGGTCAATGTCAAAGTCAGTTTCATTACTGAACACAAAACTATGCATGTGGTCAAAATTTGAAGCCTTTACCTTCAAAAATGTGAAAGTAGGTCACTAGGTCAGTGTCAAGGTCAAAGTTTATTTTGGTACATAAACCTATGCATATGGTATGGTCCAAATTGAAGGCTGTAGCTACAAAATGTGAAAGTAGGTCACTAGGTCAAGATCAAGGTCAACTCTTGTCAAGGTTAATCTAGCCACTCAAAACTATACATGTGGTCCAAATTTGAATGTTGTAGGTTATGGACAAGAATACTTTTAAAGTTTTTTCCCTATGTAAGTCTATATAAACCATGTGACCCCCGGGGCGGGGCCATATTTGATCCTAGGGGGATAATTTGAACAAACCTGGTAGAGAACCACTAGGCGATGCTACATTAAAAATATCAAAGCCCTAGGCTTTGTGGTTTTGGAAAAGAATATTTTCAAAGTTTTTTCCTATATAAGTCTATGTAAACCATGTGACAACCAGGCCGGGGCCATATTTGACCCTAGTGAAATAATTTGAACAGTCTTAGTAGAGGACTACTAGATGATGTCACATACAAAATATCAAAGCCCTAGGCCCTGTGTTTTTGGACAAGAAGATTTTCAAAGTTTTCCCCTATATAAGTATATATAAACCATGTTACCCCCGGGGCGGGGCCATATTTGACCCTAGGGAAATAATTTGAACACTCTTGGTAGAGGACCACTAGATGATGCTACGTACCAAGTATCAAAGCCCTAGGCCTTGTGGTTTTGGACAAGAAGTGTCTAGTCTGTCCCACATTTTGACTGAAGAAGGAATAACTGATTTGAAATAAATCTCTAAACGTCTATAAACTACTGCATTGTTGCCATTTTTCATTAAACTATTAGTAATAAACTCGAGATATTTCATTTAGATAATCTTATTTTTGTGTTTTTCCACTGTATAAC